>NW_017731527.1:725772-727420 GCF_001890085.2 Hipposideros armiger | reverse complement strand
TTTTTTCAATTATAGTTCACATTCTATACTATTTTATATTAGTTTGATGTGTACAGAATAGTGCTTAGACATTTATATAACTTACAAAATGATCCCCCTGATAATTCTGCCACCCACCTGGCGCTATACATAGTTATTACAATATTATTGACTATATTCCTTACGCTGTACTTTATATCCAGACATGGAGAAACTTCCAATGACCTGGATTAAAGATTAGAAACAGAAGCATTATCACTCTCAGCTCCATGACAATCACCAAAGTAAAAATTTGGTTGAGATGTTAAAAGAAAAGGCCAGAACAGGCTTCAATGTTGAATTTGCTGCTAATTCTGGAATTATTATTTAACAATTCAGGAATCATTATTCATTAGAAAATGTGAAAGCGAGTGGTGAGTCTGATGGTGCTGATGTAAAGGCAGCTGAAGAATACTTGGAAATACTTGGATCAATGCCTTTATTTTGTCATCATCAACCTTGGTGGACCTCCCTGATTGAGGAGTGTAGTTGAGATCAAAATCAACAGCATAGAATTTCGTGAACCATCATTGGGACTGACATTCTTAGAGCAGTGTCACCATAAACTTTATGCAACTTTTCACAAGCTGATGCGTGTTCTTCCCTTTATGGAAGTAAAACAGTAAAATATGGCAAAAATGCAGTTTGGTCTTCCATCTTCAACTTGATGTAAAATCTCCAAAATGCAACCAAATTGCTCAATTTTTTTATGGAGCTAGAACTGTCAACTGTCAAATGACATAGCAATAACATAGATGAGAATGACTGTAGTACTTCCAGAAATGAACTAGTGCCATCTGTTGCAAACATGCATCATGACTTTTCCGACAACCCAATAACTCTTACCTGGCTGAGCTTCAGGACGAATATGTAATTGTTTTGTGTTCAGTGCAATACAAAAATACATAGAGTGTAATTCTTAGCCATATGGTTATATAGTTTCACAGAGAAGACTGTAATTTTAAAAATGAAAGTTCTTCAATAACCTACCCTTTAAGTAAACAATGACTTAGAGACAAAATGGCAATTGGCTTATCTAATTTTTCTGGTGTAGAAAAAAAAAATCATTGCTAGGGTGTGCTGAAGGTAAATTAACAACCATGCACTTGAGCTACAAAGAAATTGATATTGCTGAATGTGGTGGGAAAATCATTAAATGTAATTTATGAATTTTAAGATTATATACTGTGTTTCAATTAATTTCTTCTTTCTGTGGTTGTGAATTTAGAGCCGTTTGAATCCAAGACTTTCGTAAGAAACAGTAAAAGAAGGCAACTTTATTTGTTATATATCTGCAAGTACTGCTTTTCTGGTGTGTGATACATCATGCGCATGGAAGTATTTGTACATTCTGTTACCAAGATGTCAGTAATTTATTTTAAAACCTCCTTAGCATATTTGTTTAAACAAAAATTATGAGACATGATATATTTCTTATCAAGAAGGAAATATACAGTACTAGAAAGTCCTGTGATATACAAGTATGTGGTTTGCTCATATATAGATACTGTATTATTATGCATGCAATATTCTTTTAGAATATAGATTTCATTGTGAATTCAGCAGTAAGCCTCTATAATAGCCATGTCAGAACTAACTAGATTGCCATTGACGTGATTAAAAACTATAC
>NW_017731527.1:722834-723757 GCF_001890085.2 Hipposideros armiger | reverse complement strand
TACATAGGTGATTGTAACATAACAGTCATGACCTGATGTGCAATATGGGTTAGCACTTTTCACATATATGAACTAGAGTTTATCTGCAACTTCTCCCCCCCCCACCCCCTCACTTGTAGTTTCATGAACTCTTCAAATTCTTTGTGCAGTTTACCTTAGTAATCTTGACATTTTATCGTTCATATATGCTGAGTATTTCTACAATCTTGACTATATGATATTGTGATATGATGATATTAAAATAGAACAGCCAGAGGATCATAAAGAAAGTGATAAATTAAAGTTTACAAAGTCCAAATTTCTTATTTTATAGCTACAGTATGATTGAAACCCTTGAGAATTGCAATAAGATTCCCCTATTCCCATAGCCTTAGACAAAGTCACCTCTAGAAAAATTAAAATGAGAATTTATATTCCAAGGGGCTACACAAACTAGACATCATCATCCAAAGTTTTTCCCACTCATCCATTTCTTTCAATACTAATTGTCATGGCAAATATTTTTGTTTGTATACACAAATAAACAAGCAAAAATAAAATAACCTAGGAAGAGGAAATTCACAAGATAGCATATATTATGTTTAAACACAAATAATTTACTAAAAGCTAAACAAAAATAATTCTGTAGTTGAATAATTATGCCGACCGAGTGGCTCTGTTGGTTAAGAGCTCGCTCAAGACTGCGAGCTCTGAGCAACAGTGTTGCCAGTTCAATTCCCGGCCCGAGCTGAGCTGCTGCTGAGCTGCCAACAGGTGGAAAGATGGCTCAGCGGAAAAAAAAGAAAATTATGATGACAATGGCTACTACAAAGATAATGATAAAAGGTCATGGTAACACAGTAATACTAAAGTTCATATAGTAAGATATAAAACACTCAGCCCTGCCTCTAAATTCCATGTGTCACATAAAATCACTTTTCAAC
>NW_017731527.1:721407-722599 GCF_001890085.2 Hipposideros armiger | reverse complement strand
TACTCTCATCCTAAAATAAGTGTAAGATGAAATAATGCCATTTGTGACAACATGGCTGGATCTTGTGATTATTGTGCTAAGCAAAATAAGTCAGACAGAAAACTAGAGAATCATATGATTCCACTGACATGTGGTATATAAAACTGAAAACAACAAAGGAATAAGACAAACAAATGAAGAAACAAAAACTCATAGACACAGACAAAAGTTTAGTGGTCACCAGACAGTAAGAGGGGGGAGGACAGATGAGCGTAAAAGGGATCACATATATGGTGATGGAAGGAGAACTGATTCTGGGTGGTGAATGCTGAACACACAACATGATATATAGATGGTGTATGACACAATTGTATACCTGAAACCTATATAACTTTACTAACAATTGTCACCCCAATAAACTTTAACTTAAAAAAAATTAAAAATGTTTCATTTTTTCCCCCCTAATGATTTGGCAAAGTTAAGAACATTTGTCACCACTGAGCTTTGGGGAACTTTTGTGGTCACAGTGGCACTCTTACACTGTTGAAGAGCATGTAAAGTAATATTGGATTGTTGGAAAAGTCATGACGTATTTTTTCTATGTTTTTCATTGCAAAACTGTGTCATGACTTTTCCAACAACCCAATACAAACTCTTTGCAGTATGATGTGGCACTAGCTATACATAATTACAATTTCACATTCATATTGAACTTCACTGGGACTTTTAAAAATCTTCTTTGGAAGATTAAAAAATAAAGTAAAAAAAAAATTTAAGTTGCTGGCATATGAAACACATGCCTTAAGTATGTACAGTCAGGCTATGTGCAGGGGTAGTCTGTTGATTTATTTATGAGTGCCACCTAAGTTCATTTCAATCACATTTAGTTTATTCACTTGGTTTCATTCTGAAGGAATGAATTCATTCTGATCATTTTGTCTGTGGTTCAGAAAATTGAACTCTAACAGATTGCAGTCCCAGAAGAAATTGCCTAGTGTTAGAGCGGCAAGTAATTGCTAAACTCCCACGTGCCTCAGGGGAGAAAGTATGTCCTTGATTAGAAAAACATGCAATGAAATAGAGGCAGTAAGTTCGTAGCTGCTTCTAGTTTAATGGACAAGATAGCATTCTCTGTTAAGTGCTTTAGAGCAACAAGGCACATTCATATCCATTTTTACTAACTATAGGATTAATTTATATTCCAAGAGAAATG
>NW_017731527.1:716255-717217 GCF_001890085.2 Hipposideros armiger | reverse complement strand
CAGCGACTAATCTGCCTCACCCGGGAAGAGCGCAATGATGGTGCCAACTTGGGCCAGTGAAGCAACGTCCTCCACAACTAGACTGAAGAACAAAAACAACAGCAACTTGTCTGTTCCCCTTCTCCCGATTCCCCAATAAAAATCTTAAAAAAAAAGTATATGCTACTTTAAAAACTTTTCTCTGCATGTTAGCAAATCTAGGAGAATATAGAGATGGTACCAACAAGCACTGTCATAAGATGTGTCAAAAAGGATTTCATAGAAGAAAGTTTAACATAAATGATAACTTACTAGGATAATGATACCACCTGAATCAATCAAAAGAGCATGAAATAGCAGGAAACGGAAGCCTGGGAGATGCATTCAGATAAATAAAGAGGAGAAAAGACATTCTAATAAAAGATAACTACAGGAAAAACTGTCTTATGGTATTCATTTAGTCAGTCAGTCATTCAGCTCATTAGTCATGCTTGCTTTTTAATTTTATCACTTGTAGATTCATCTATTAAGATATTGAGCACATTAAACAGTTACGGTAGAAGCAGACTGGAAGATACACATAGCGAGTACACATAGTGAGTAGTTTGTGTCATGTGTGTCATCATAAGCATAGGAGAAATTTCATACATGGAGTAACAGAACTAAATTTCTATTAGAGGAATAAACCTGCTAGCCATCCATTAAAAAGAGTAACAGGGCCTATTCCAGGTATGGAAAAGTCAGGGAATGACTTTTTTGCCATAGTACAGATTAGCATGTAATTGTCATTGGTCATTACTTTTCTGCTTGTATTGGGGGCATTGTATCTTGGGAACTAGTGCTCCAATGTTATGTTTGCAGTGTCTATCTCTGTTAAGTCCTCAGTAAATATTTAGAAAGGAGGGAGAGTTAAAGGGAGTAAGGAAAGCAGATCAGGAAGGAAGGAAGGAAGGAAGGAAGGAAGGAAGGAAGGAAGGAAGGAA
>NW_017731527.1:703471-709740 GCF_001890085.2 Hipposideros armiger | reverse complement strand
AAGCTTTTTAGTTTGATGTAGTCCCATTTATTTATTTTTTGCTTTTACTTCCCTTGTGTTTTAGGTCAAATTTACAAAATCCTCCCTGAACCCAAGGTCCATAAGTTTAGTACCTATGCTTTCTTCTATGCAATTTATTGTTTCAAGTCTTATAGTTTTTTGTTGCATTTTGAGTTAATTTTGATATATGATGACAAATAGCAGTCTAGCTTTTGTCTTTTGCATGTGGCTTTCCAATTTTTCCAGCACTATTTATTGGAGAGACTTTCTTTTCTCCATTGTATATTTCTGGCTCCTTTGTCCAAAATTATCTGCCCATATATATGTGGGTTTGTTTCTGCATCTCAATTCTATTCCATTGGTCTGCGTGTCTGTTTTTCTGCCAATACCATGCTGTTTTGATTACTATTGCTTTGTAGTATAAATTGAGTCAAGGAGTATGATAGCTCCAGCCTCCAGCCTTGTCCTTTTTTTCTCAGAATTGCTTTGGCTATTGGGATCTTTTGTGATTCCATTCAAATTTAATGATTTTTTGCTCTATTTCTTAAAACAAAAGTCCATTGGGATTTTGATGGGTAGTGCATTAAATCTGTATATTGCTTTGGATAATATGGTTATTTTAACTGTTGATTCTTTTAATCCATAAACAAAAAATGTCCTATTTTTATTCATTTTTGAAAAATACAAAAAATACATCTCTTTTCCTAAACTTCCTTGCTGGAACACTGAGCTCATGGGGGAAGTCTAATGCCACAGTTAGAGGCATGGAAATATCATTCAATTATAGTTGAACATCACAGAGAGTTTGAAAATATTTAGTGGTCTGTAGAGTCAGGGAATGAGAAACAGTTTTTTTGTGTGTGTTTTTTTTTATCGAACCAAGAAAATATCAACTGCTTCATATATCCTCTAATTTTGGCTTAAAATTAAACATTTTCTTTTCCAAATCTATTACTTCATCTCTCTACATGTTGTCCTCAGGATAGCTAGATTTTTTGACTGCTGAAGCCTTTTAAAGCAAGTGGCTCAAGATAGATCTACAAAAGCTACATGAATTTCTTAAATCTAGCCTTAGACAGAGTAATGCAATAGCACTTTTTCTGCAATCCTTTCAATGAGGCAATCATAAAGGCTACCCTGGTTGAAAGGGAATGGACACAGGCTTGACCTAATGGGAAAATTATGCCATATTTTAGTGTATGAAAAGCTTTATATGTTATCTTTTCTTTGAACTAGTACTCCAATTAAGTTCTATTAATATCGACACTCATATCTTCTGTCTATGATTTAGTTTTCCCCATCATAATCTAGCTTTTAACTCTCTTTTGAAAATTTGATCCAATTACCCATCGAAAAAGAATTAATGAAGATTTATTTGTTTCAGGAGCAATGTGGAAAAGGAGACAGAATAAAAGACATTCTTCATGACCTTAGGGCACTCATTAGTTAGTTGAAGGAAATTCTAAAATATGAAACACAATTCTAGAATATAAATTACATAACAGCATGTTAAAATAANGTATGTAATACTATATTATTTTTATTAGCTTCAGGTGTACAGTATAGTGATTCAAGATTTTTATACCTTACAATGTGATCACCCCACTAATTCTAATAATCACCTGTCACCATGCAAACTTATCACAATATTATTGACTATATTCCCCTTCACCTTTTTCACCCATCCCATTCTCCTACCCTCTGTTTTAAACTAGAAACTATGAGTACAACTATAGTTTAGCCTGAGTCAATAAATAATAAAGTTAAAACTTTTCTTGTTATTTAAATATCGATCATTCAACTTATTTGGTTAAAAAACCATAATATTATTTAGTGCACTGTATGTAATATCTAATGTTATCCTTAGCAGACAACGTCTTAGGAAGAAAATAGTATTATTTTACTTTTCCACAAGTGAGTAAAACAAGCTTTATTATTATTAGGGAACTTTCTCAATAATATGCAACTAGCAAAAGACAGAACTAAGTTTATTAAAAAAATAATTGAAAATCTTTCAAGGAACTTAATAAACTTCAAATGAAATAAGAAATTGTCAGTATGATATAGAAATGTTGTATTGTTTCAGGATTTTAAACAAAGTCCAAGTCCTGTTATTGTATTCTTTAATGTCTTCTGTCCGTTTTGGTCATGGACAGATTAACTACTTTAAAATACAAAATGTGCACAATTCAACTATTTCAAGCTCCTGAAGAAACCCAAAATGCTATTTCGAGGGGTGTATGCATCCACATGTTCAATGTAGCATTGTTTACAATGGCCAAGATGTGGAGGCAGCCTGGTGTCTGTCAATGAAAGAATGGATAAAGAGNCTGCCACTAGTGGCTGTGCTTTTGATTCCTGGGCACTCATAATAACCCATTTGTATAGAACTTTAAGAGTTCTTAAAGAATTTTCACGCCTGTGATCTCATTTTCCCCTTACAAATATTATATTCAGTTTCAGGGACGGTTGCTGTTCCGTATAATGAACAGAAATACTGAAACTATGTCTGATGCCTGATGTTGAGTAGTGATTTTCAGAGTGATGAGGTCCAGAGTTTATGATAAGATGTGGCCCCTGTGGCAACTGCATCTCCCTTGCCTTCTGCCCAATCTGCTTTCCTGACTGACTCACTGGCATTTTTGTTTTGTTTTTCCCCAAAAAACACAACCAAATAAGCTTCCTGCATGCAAATGTACCGGTGTATCTCAGAATCTGTTTCCAGGGGCCCTGACCTAATAAAACAATAGTTTTAATATCAAATCTTTCTCTTGAGTCTTTTGTCAAATCTTCTTGTTCTCTTTAATATTCTCTTGCTGTTTTCTTTTTTTCTCAGTACTTTCATTTATTTATGCAACTTATGAGATATATTTATTTCATATATTCAGTTTTGATAATCTCTTATTTCTGGATAATTTAGCTTGTGGTGCCTTGTTTCTTTGGGTGGTTTGTAAATTTTGTTATAAATATATTTCTTAAAATTTTATTTGCGGGACTTACTTGTGGTTTGGATTGAAGGCAGGTTCTTCTAGAGAAAATTGGTAATTTTTTCTGCCAGGTTAAGGGGGCTATGCCAACCTAGCACCACTTTAAATGGTGGTATTATATTGGCATTTATCACATCACATAAGCAGGGTAAATTCAGGCTACAATCCAAAATAAAGTTTCATTTTTAGCTACAGGGATTATTTTTCCCCATCATTCAGCACTAGGATTCCAGACAGGGATGTCTTGTAAAACAATCAGTGAAGATACACTTATATCAATTTTACACTTACACAGAGGAGTTAGCCAATTTGGTAGACGTAGCTTTATGATGCAATTATATTCTTTCAGGCTTTCTAACTTAAGTAATTACTGGACTTATCTCCTTGTTCTCTAGGCTCTGCAAATCTATGAAAACTAAAACTCAAGTTCACTAAAATGTGCTAATACTTTCATGGTGGAAGCTAGTATCATCATTCTGCTTACCATCTTCCATGTTCTGCTTTCGTTTAGTTTTGCCTCAAATTATTTGTTACTATCTATTTAGCTCATCAATGCATTGAAATGTTAATTTATTCAGTATTTATAATCCCCCCTCCCCAGTCAAATAGCTAGGCAGATTACCCATTCTGCCATGCTGCGGAAATACATGCTTCTCCCTCTAATCTTCACCAAATATTTTCACCCTTAACAGGTGGTCTTTTTTGTCCAGCCCAGCCAGCTGGGATGAAGTGAAAATAGAGACCTAATGGCAGAGATGCTAAACCTTTCGTTTTCATTTTAATGACAGCTATGTTACTGATATAATAGACTAAGAGTTGGAAGAATGAAATAATTAAATCCCTCTCCCCTCATTAGAATAAAAAGGATAATTACTCCCTTTGGTATGGAAAAAGGTTGAACAGTGTGTTCCAGAGGATCATGTAGACCAGCAGCNTCAATAATCCCATAACTTAATGGAATCCTAGGTCTATGTATTTACAAAAGTATAGGTAGCATGGACATGTCGATGATTTTGCAAAGAGAACAACTAATTAAAAAAAATGCTTATTTCAGTCATGTATCTACTTCATGGTTTATTATTACGGGACTTGATATAAATTAGTGGCTACTTAGGTTATAAAGTTTCATACTCTTTTCTTTTCCAGGATTTTTCTTTCTCCTACCATTCTTTCCTTAAATTTATCTAAACCAGTAACTCTCAACCAGGAGTGATTTTGTCCCCAGATGACATTTGGAAATGTCTGGGGACATTTTTGGTAGTCACAGCTAAAACACTCATGTGCTGTTGGCAGTTAGTGGATACAGGGCAGGGATACTACTAAACATTCAACAGAAATGATCTGGCCCCAAATGGCAATCGTGCTACTTTGAGAAACCCTGATCTAAAACATAATGGTCGAATAAATTCTGTTCATTTTGATATATTTTCTAAAGAAAAAATGCTTTAAATATTTCTTGTTCTGGTTATTTATTGTTGTGTAACAGCCCGCGAGAGTAGCCTAAAAAATTTCATCATTAATTTTGTTCATGAATTCAGCACTTGAGTGGGCTCAGCTAATCAGTGCTTGTTTGATGTGGGTCTCTCAGGAAGTAGCATTCTGGCAAAAGGGATGGGGCTATGTTGAAGACTTTATCATATGCATAGCTGGTACCTGGCGCTCAACGACTCAGACAGCTAGTGCCAGAGCAGATGTTCCAAGAAAAGCTCACAGAAATTGCACAGGTTTTTATCTGAGGTCTAACAGTATGCTTTCTACTACATTCTATTGTAGTAGAATAGGCAGTTGCAATGTTCTTGTCCAGATTCAAGGAGCATGAGCACTAACCCCACCTCTTGAATTAATAAGTGCTAAAAACTTGCAAGCAGAGTCCACCTTTTTGTCACAAAGTACTTACATTCTTTTCACATGCAAACCATACTAACTCCTTTCTAAGACCCCAAAATGTATCATATATTATAGTATCAGACTCAGGTCCACGTTTCAGCATCTTGTTGCCTAAATCAGGTTCATGTACATAGGAAGCTACTTGTGTGTTGTAGTTATTCCAGTGCCGTTCCTTTAGTATAGTTTCTCTCAGTCTGAAGGCCTGTGAACTGAAAAGACAAGTTATCTTTCCATCATAAAGCCAACATAAAATTGTGGCTCAGGCATAAGATGACTGTTCTATATACTCCCATTCAAAATATGTAAAGTGGAGCCAAACAGTCACTGATTCATAGCATTTCTGTAATCCTTCTGGGTACATGTTGCCAGGTTCTTGAAATGGCTTAATGTTATTGCCTGCAAATGCTTTTCCACAGCTCTTGGGTCTACCTCCTGGGTCTTGATTTTGCTTTCTGAGTCATCCTTCCTTTTTCATATAAGTTATTGGAATTTGCAGCTGATTTCTCAGCCTACGTGCTGCCCATAGAAATTCTGCTGTCAAAGTGCTCTTTTAATTTGATGCTGGCTCTGTCTTTTCTGTCCCATCTGATAAAGTTTCTTAAAAACTACGAAGGTTTTTTTTTCTATTATTATTAGATATTGATTTATAATTTTACTACTAGAGAAAACACTTGATCACAAATAATTTGGGGGAAAGCTCTTTTCTATTTGGGGCTTCTTTTAAGGCTGCTGGGGGGGAAGACCCTTAAAATTCTATGATATCCTATTGTTTACCGTAAATGTGTTAGCATGCTTAGAAGGCTTTTTGTCTCTGTGAGAGAATATATAAAATATGACCTTAGTTTTCTTTTTAATTTGTATTAAATTTATTGGGGTGACATTTGTTACTAAAGGTTTCAAGTGTACAATTCTGTAATACATCATCTATATATTGTATTGTGTGTTCACCACCCAGAGTCAGTTCTCCTTCCATCACCATGTATTTGACTCCCTTTTCTCTCTTCATCATCTCCCTGCCCCCTTACCCTCTAGTAACCATTAAACTATTGTCTGTGTCTATGAGTTTTATTTGTTTGTTTGTCTTGTTCATCTGTTGCATTCAGTTTTATATCCCAAATACGAGTGAAATCATATGGTGCTCAGTTTTTACTGTCTGACTACTTTGCTTAGCATGATAATCTTAAAATCCGTCTATGTTGTTGTAAATGGCAGTGTTTCATCTTTCCTTATGGCTGAATAATATTCCATTATAAGAAGTCTGATGTTTAAGTTCACAAATTTATTGCAACAATGTTGCTAACCTTTTTGATATCAGAGGAATTATTCATTATAAATTTGCACCAACTGGACAAATAGTTAACCAAGTTTACTATTTGGAAGTGCTGAAAGGGCTGC
>NW_017731527.1:687483-698526 GCF_001890085.2 Hipposideros armiger | reverse complement strand
TATGATAATCTTTTTCAATTCTCTCAAGATTTAATAAAAAATAAAATGTAACAACTACAATAAAGTTCACTGGTAAATTATGTAAGAACCATGTAATTAAATTTATCATTTCTGAAAATACTTCTGAAATTGCATGTTTGCAAATTATATATGTGTATGTCCTAACTTGTTTAAGTAACAATGAGAAGAGGAAAGCAAAAGTCACTTTGGGGCTTTGGGGCTGTCAGGCTTCTGTGTAATATATGTTAATTTTTCCTATGTCTGGACATGTATTTGTTCTACATAATACCCATGCATAATAAATTTGAATTTTTTAAGACAAAAAAATTCAAACCTGAATTAAAATATATTTTTATAAATTATTGCTGTATATTACTTTTAAAATATAAAACACTTACATTATGATGCAAAACTAATGCTTTGTCATTAATTATGATCCAAAATGGTGAAAGCAAATTAGCAACCCAACAATTAATAATTCTCTTAAAATCTTGATTTTACAACGTACAACACTGCTGCCCCTTCCCAAATTATGAAGATTTATGTACTTAAACTTTGATGGAATTATAAACATCCCTAATAATTTTCTGAAATTTGTTTATCAATAAGTGTTTCAAAAACCAGGTAATCCAATGCTTTAAATTTGTTACTTTCACTTCTGGAGCTATTTTTTGGAGCCTTTACTTTCTTTGGTCTAATACCTTATAAGGAGTGTTTAAGCAGTAATTTCATACATAGATTGATTATTATACTATGTGTATATATATATATACACATACATATACATATATATATATGTATATACATGTATATACACACATATATGTATGTATTTGTGTATATATATACACACATATATGTATATATATATATATATATATATATATATATATATATATATATATATATATATAGCCTAAACTTCTTCTTGACCATACATGCATAACAACAAGCACAAATTACTTGATTAATTGATGGGATTTTAGAAAGAATAAGATGTGCTATTTTGGGGAAATAGAGTTTGCTTTTGATGGGATGTTTATTTTTATTTATTTATTTATTTTTAAAGATTTTATTGGGGAATTGGGGTGAGGGGAACAGCATTGGGGAATCGGGGAACAGAAACAGACAGGTAGACAAGTTGCTGTTTTTGTTCTTCAGTCCAGTTGTGGAGGACGTCACTTCACTGGCCCAAGTTGACACCATCATTGCGCTCTTCCCGGGAGGTAGATCAGTCGCTGGCTTCTGGACAGCTGTCCTCAGTGGCTGCTGGCCGCTCTCGCTGGCCGCGGGCTACATATGGTAGCCCATGGCAACCCACTGCAGCAGTGGCTGCAGCCTTCGCTGGCGACTCATGGTAGCTCAGCTCCAGGTTGAGCTGTTGTTCAGCATCTTAGCTGTAGAGGGCAGTGTCACTGGCCCTCATATGTGGGATCTGAACCGGGACCGTTTGGCGTCCCAAGCCATCTCTTAACCACCGCGCCACCCGGGCCGGCGGATGTTACTTTAATAACAGTAACATAAATACATTATTTGTTAAATTACTGAATGTTTAAAAATCCATACTGACTGACTTCAAAAGGATATTCGTTAATAAAGACTACTGACATAAAAATCAAATTTTATGAACCTTATGAAATTATCACCACTTTACATTATTATATATTATAAAAGAACAGATTGAAAGTGAGGAATCTATTTAAAAATCGAAAGGATACCAGATTTTCCTTTCCCCCCCCATTTCTTAATGAATTAGAAGCGATATAAAAAATAACTATTATCTAAATGGTTCTCCATTCGTCATTTACCAGTTCTCTGAATCTCAGGGAACTTAAACAAGTTGGGTATAAATGACAATGATTTTGGTTAGACTAGATCAGACAAAAGACTCCACAGGAAATTGTATAGACCGAGATTAAAATAACCAACACTGCCTTCTTATCCTGTGTATCCCCATGCAATTGCCACACATGTGTTTAGAACACTTCAGTCAAGTATTATGACTTTCTAATAATATGGTGAAAAATTCTGACATCTTAAACAAGCTCCTTTCCAAGGTTGAAACAGATTCTAAGTTTCATTATTGTTGCATTTNGGCTGAGCAGATAATTGTTGCCTTTTCCAAAACTGTTTCAGTGTTTTTAAAGTATCCTTAAGTATTGTACTGCCAACATAGAGTTAAAACACTGATGATTCAGTCTTCCAGATTTTGTAAACTACCTAATCTTATCTATCTATCTATCTATCTATCTATCTATCTATCTATCTATCTATCATCTATCTATCATCTATCATCTATCTAATGTGAGTGTATATTTAATGTGTATATTTTATGTATATATACACATACACATATTTTGTTTCTGTTTAAACTAGCTAGAATGGATTGTTTCATTTGCCTCCAAGAAGCTGGATTAGTCAAGTGACAGCATATAATTAAGTGTTAAACTTTATGACATACATTATTAAGAATGCTTATACTTCATAAGAAGGTGGGAAGGGAGCTTTCATAAGAGAACTGGAAATCTACTGGACCTCTAAAATATGGGTTGGGTTTAGGATGGATTTAGAAGTGAAAACGAAATTCCAGCTAAGAGAAATAATATGAAAGACAAAACTGTAGAATTTTTATGACCCATCAGTGAGATGAGTAGATACAACTGAATAAAATTTGTGAGGATCAGGCTTGGCTATAATCTAGGATTAAGCTTTGTAGGTGCTGTGCACCAAATTTGAGAGGCTCTTGGGAAAATTTAGGATTAATGTTTTATAAATAGGGAGTTACTTTAGAGAAACTGGCAAGTTATAAAAGAGGCACAATGTAGTGGAAAAAATAATAATGGAGCTCAGAAGATTCTGGCACCAGACTAAACGTCTATCATTACCACATGGGGGACACTGGACCAGTTGCCTCACTTTGTGAGGTACTATAGGAGAGAAGATATTATGTTACACAACCTCTAGAATTCCTTTCAGCATATGATGCTGTGATTAAAGTTCTTTAAAAAGAGTATTAGTACAGTAGGATAAATATAAATAGAAACAGGCCAGAATCACTGAGTCTTTATGTTTATTGTGATTATCCAAGCACGAAACAAGGATAGGTGCAGAGGTGATTAAAAAGAATGTAAGAAACCCTTACAGTTTTATGTTATTACATATTGGGATAAATAGAAAACTGTGATTTTATTGAAAGAATTTGAAGGAGAAAACCAATTTGTGTGAAGTCAGTAAGTTTTAATATAGGAATAATATATCAACTTATGCAAACACAGTTTGATATTTTCTATAACTCTATTATTCTGTGTCAGGGCCAGAAACATTATTTAAATGGCCCAGTGCAAAATAAAAATGTGGGTTTTCTTGTTAAAGATTATTAAGAATTTGAAGATAGCAACAGCAGAGCCAGAAACCAAGAATTGGGTCCTTTTAAATGTGGGACCCATTCTTCTCCACAGATCATGTCCCCGAAGCCCACCCTGCCCTAGGAGCTGAGAGCCCAGTTTTAAATGGAGAGCTTTCTATCTTGATATATTGTCACATGCTAGAGATAGTTACTTACATTATGTAAATATCTATTTACAAAGTAAAGTCCTTTAGATTCCAACTTTGTGACAGTACCTATTTCATCCATCTATAAAAAATCATATTTAAGATTGTAATACAAGAAACATTTGGAAAATTAAGAGATAGCCTAAAAACACATTATATATTAAAAAGACATAAACAGTTTTTAAAACTTTAAATATTTTTGAAATATATAAATGTAAAATCTCATCTCCTTTATCCTACATCAATAAAATATAATATTCTAACTCACGAAAAAAATTAAAGGGTAGAATAAAAAAAATGTGTTTTTCAAAATTAAGATGTTAATCACTTCTTGATCCATGAAGAAAACAATCAATGCCTAACCAGAAAAAAACAAGAACAATCTTCATAGCATATATGTCAAAAACAAAACCTTATTAAACCTGAGTGTATTCAATGCCCTAGGCTACATTATCAGCACAGGATAAATAAGTCCCTTGGGGGATGCAGGAATCACCTGAGTTGTGTCCAACATTTCATGAGTTCAGAGGCTACTTGACAAAGCTCTGTGTCATCTGATGACACTGTGACTCATGGCAAAATTATTATTTTTGAAAACTGGATTTTTCTTTGAGCATTAATCATTAAAATTGGGCATAAACCACAGCATTTTTTGTTTGTTTGTTTGTTTCATATTATCACCATCTAGCCACAACATACAATTAACTTTGAAGGAAATGAAAATGGAGTGTCCTGGTCTTTGTATCCTGGTATCCAAAGGAAAAGCTCCACTGAATCTACACATAAAATGCAGCTGCCAACTGCAGACAATATTTTTCTCTTTTGATTACCTTTCCTAACAGAGTCTGTATTTTCTCACAACCCAATACCTATTGATCTATTGCCATTAAGTTGGAAAATGAAAAGGCACCCTCTCGCCATGAGAGTAATAATGAGCAGATAAAATTGTTTCATGGAAAGGGATTTTGTTAACAGGTTAGCAGTGTAAAAGTTTAGCCCATCTATCATTGCTAACTATTTATTCTGAAAATCTCTACAGACCAAATTTTTATTTAATTACAGTAAAATTGTTATACTCAAATATGTAGGTCTACAAACACGCACACACATACAATGCCATTCATGGTATTACATTCAGTAGTCTGTTTCTGTTGAAGATAAAAATGATGTCATTAACTAATGTCTTCTTATGTACAACAGATGTTGTATAAAATGCTGGGTTCTTTTTGAGTAGATTTAATATAAAGGTAGCTATGAGACTGTACAACTCCCTCTGTGAGTATTATTGATTTTGATGAATTGGTTCTTTTTTCCTCTCCCAAATGACAATATGTTCAAACATCTGTCAAACATTTCATTTCAACCAACAAGGTGAAGGTTGACCCTACCCTCTGAGGATGCATCATCCTTTTCTGAAAATTTTCATTCATCTTCTTGGGTTATTACATCATAATAAATTTGTCATGGTGAAAGACTTATAAGGAATTACATCTATTAAATTGATTAATATTTATGAGATTGTAAGGGCTTGTACATCCATTGCATAGGTGTGTGAAATATATATATTACATATATATATATATANTTATGTCTTAGTCCACTCTGAACTGAAAATATTGAAAGGTCTCATTCATTGCAATCACATCTCCAAAATCATTTTGTGTTTCATTTTCACTTCACTTGAACTTTTAAACTATCTTTGACTGTGTTAAATCCAAGTTATTCCATGTTAGTATACAAAGCCTAAAACAAATAGTCTCAACATATTAAATTGACTCACAGTTTCTTGATAGTATAGTACTTACCCATTCAAGAAGGATGCAACAGCAGCTGAGAAGCTGTCAGGCAGAAAAATGCCAGGAGGATTAACAAATCATATTCTTATAACATGACGATGAGAATTATAAACAGCTAAGTAAAAATTAGGTCACTAGCAGTCAGGTGTCTTGGCTTATTTTAGCCATGGTAGTAGAGTAGTGTACATTTATCTTCTGTTATGCACTGGTAAGTAGCTGGCAAGCTTGCTGGATATAAACATTACTTAAAGACATTATGCTTGGCCAGGATCCAGAAAATGTCCTCTGACATTACCATTAGCTATTGGAGATCTTAAATATTGCTGGAGATGACTGAGGAGGCAAAGGAAAGCCAGAAGTCAAAGGATGACAGTAACAGTAAGAAAAATGGAGAGGATAGGTAGGACTAAAACATGCATACTTAATAAGAATTTTAAAACAAATTAATGAAACCTAAATATTCACGTGGTTCATAAGAAAGAGTTATTTAGTACATTAAAACATAAGGGAAAGGAATATGTAAGACAAGGGTTTACTGAAAACTATTTTTGACTTTTTTTTCTTATTTTAACATTTCTTATAAATAGAAAAGAAGCTTCCTAATGTAGTTTCCCTGTTAGATATGAAAGCAAACATGTTAATCCATTGTCATTTTCTGTGACCCTCTATTAAAAAATGATATAAACACCAGGAGAAAAAGAAAAGAAATAAAAAGTAAAGTAAAAACTAAAATAAAACCAAACTCAATTAATTGCCAATTCCCATGCAATCAATTGAAGAAGTTATTTTAGAAAGTCAAGCAATAATTACTTGTGATAGATTGATTACATTGGGTTTGGAGAATTAATGATGCTCACACAATCCAGGTAGTTTATTGATATACAAATTTCATTGAATTAAAAGTTAAACATATTTATAAAACCATATTTCCAAAGAAAAAGTCTGTGAGGGATGAGATGTTTTCATGAGTGCCATAAATGAGGGAGTTTCTGAATTCCAGTCCATTAATACAATTCTACCTTGCATTGCCTAAATGTATAATTCTTATTCATTGACATATATTTCAAATACAATCAAGTGAGCAAATTAAGATTGCCTATAATTCTATTTCCTGGAGTTAGTAATTGTTAATATGCGGATCTATTGTACATGCTTCTGGTATTTTCCCTGTTTTATTATAAAAACCAAACCAAAACAGAACAAAACAAAACAAAAAAACCCACCTCTCTTGCCAAATATAACATATAAGGATATAAGGAATGAACATTTACTATAATCCCACTCAAGAAATAAATACAATTGAGTTTGCTGCATATTTGCCAGATTTTTTTCTTTGTATCTATGTATTTTAATATTATCTAATGAACAAATATATTTATACATATGACTATATAATAAAAATTGTATTTTCTAACTCACTTTTTTGTCTTAACAGTGTATGTTAGATATCTTTCAATTCTGCATTTAACAGGAACTATCCAATATTAAATTAGTTTTTATACTTAAAACAAGACTAAATTTGTTTTGGAGGAAAACAAGGAAGAAGACCTTAAGGAGAATTTACGTCAAGTGCAATTTGCAATGATAGATGTTGTCATTAAGAAAATAAATTTGTGTAAGTAAGAAAGCCAAAGACTTACTCAGCAGAAGCAGGTCTAAAAGGTTTGGTTCTGAATAGAGCACAGCTGAAAAGTGAGAAGAGATTAATTCTAAAGTAGATTTTTCTGAAATGATGCTAAGAACTACAAGAAGTCATTTGCCAAAATCAAGTGTCAGAGCATTTGAAACACACGAGCTAGTCCAACATTTTGAATTTTCATTTCAACTAATTTATTTTTGTCAAGTTTATTATTAAGATAACCAAAATCTGTGTTAAAATTTTTGCATGTTAGAAGGACTCAACAGAATGACATACATTTGAAAAAATAGCTTAACCTCACAATAAAAGCCCTGCAAAGATATTATACATCACTTCCAACCACCTAACATCCATGAATCATTCCCCAAAGTGGCAGTAGAGTGTCTGTATTAATTTCTCCTCAGGTGTTTTCTTTTGTTATTCTTTGAAATTTAAAGTAGTCACTCCATACAAATTTCAGTAGCTGTTGTGCTATTGTTGTTCCTAATAGTACCTTTAGAAATAACATGTGTTTGCTGGCCAACCAAAATTTGTAAAAATAAATTACTTTTCATTTTTGGGGGGTTAAACATGGTATAGATTTTTGTTAAATCTTAGGTGATTGAAAAATAAATCACATGTGTTGTAAATATCCTTTGAACTACAAGCATTGCAAACTGACATTACAGTGTGTATTTTTCATCTTGACAGTTTATCGTAAGAGCCAAATTGCCCCAGATTTTCTTTAAAGAGCAGGATAAATCTGGTCAAACATAAAGACTAAAACAAAGTACTTGTTATTGCTATAATCCAATGAACTCATGGATCAGATTTCATATGAGATTTACTCCAATTGCCACTAAATAGATTGAAATTTTAAACCATAAAAATTAGCAGTAATCTTGCTCTTTTCAAAATACCAGGATAAAGAAAATTTCTTAATGAAAGAAATACACTCAGCTTGTTCTAAGGATAGGATGTAAACAAAACAACACAGAAAAAAATATATATAGTCATTTCAGGGCACAGATGGAAACATAGTTTTCAATGTTGTTTGATTAACAGTGAATGCTTCTGCTAATAAAAATNGAAGGAAGGAAGGAAGGAAGGAAGGAAGGAAGGAAGGAAGGAAGGAAGGAAGGAAGGAATTAAAGAAAAATAAAGATAAAGGCATTGTTTGAAAATCTGTAAAAATAATACAGATATGAGTTAGGATAAGACAGCTTCAAGCAAAAATGAACAAAAACATCATCAGTATTAAGATTATCTAATATCATCTGACATATCTAAGGAATTAGTGTTAAGTAAGGATTCACCATAAATCACATGAAAATTTATCATATTATATGAGTCAAACCTTAGTTACATAAAAATTATCTAATTAACTCCTCTTTTTAAAAGAGTATAATAATAATAACAATAATGTTAGAATTGATTCAGAGAAGTTATAATCAACACATAAAAATTTTTAAAGAGCTGACCATGTTCCTTTTTGGGATATATGTGAACATGAAGGCATTGGAGAAGTGAAAGACCTATCATAAAACCATAAAAGTGCAGATCCATTCTCAAATATGCCACAGTTCAACATTTAGGTTCTTAAGTATTAATCTTGTGTTCATTTATTTTCCTAATCAATAGTTATTGTACATATATATATAAATAAGTTCATTCCATTTTCTTTGGAATTATAGTATATTTTTTCTAGAGTTAATTGATGTTTTAAATCAACATCAGTTTTACATTATCATGCTGGGGTATGAATGTCTTATGTTTACTAGAATGACATCATCTAAATTTCAGAAGAGAAAATGCTGGTCTTTTATGAAAAATACTTTCAAATCAAGTAGTTTTAATATATTTCTGATAGAGAAGTGGTGAACAAAACTAAGTACTGTGTCCTTATCTTTTTGTTTTAATTTATCCACCTGAAGTTAATTGATTCACTTATAATCTAAGACCTATTGTTTTTGGCAGATAGCACTATAATGTGTTAGTATAACATATTTTGTTTGTTGTCATTATAAAATAAATGTTCTATTGGTTTTCTAAAAGATGTGAAGTAAATTGCCTCCTAATTGCCAACAACATTTATAAACCATTATTTATTTGCTAGAGAAGGTAAATATAGATATTAAACAGGACAATATGTACCAAATTAAGTTAGATAAACATGAAAATTAAGAAACCATTTTGATAAACAATACACAATCTAATTTGGCTTTTAGATAGTAACTTACTATCTTTGCTTCATAAGTTGGCTCTAATGAATATCACCTTTTTGATTCCTCTTGTTGGTGTACATTAATATTTGAAAACATATGTGACAAAATATAAATTAACTCATCTCATTCAGCATATTGCACTTGCAGAAAAGAAAGTGACATTAAAATGAAAATCAGTTCTAGAAGCACAAATATATTGGCATGACAATAGCTTTATACTATTCCTTTACTTCCTAAAAAATGAAAGCGGGAAACCCACCTAGAAGCTACAGATAGTATACAAATCAATGTATATGTCATTGCACTATGCAAAGTTTATCAAAAGGAAAAAATGAATTTAATCTACAGTAAATCCCCGACTTACGAACGAGTTCCATTCTGGGAAAACGTTCATAAGTTGAATTCGTTCGTAAGTCTGACTCACTTGTAAGTCTGACAAAGTGAGTCTTATACACCTTTGACACAAACATACAATGTAAAGCCAATGGTTGAATGATTCATGTTATAAGAAGGAGTGACATCTACCATCTTTTTGCCTTGGTCCAATCTCTCAATTATTTTCACTTTTGTTTCCATGGTTATTGCTTTGTGCTTTTGAGCAATCCCCTCCACATCACCACTGCTTTTCCTCTTGCTTCCGGACACCCTGGGCTCTGACTGAGCACTGTACTACTGTACACTATCGCACTGTACAGTAAGCACACAGCAGCACAACTGTGACAATGTCCTGCAGACACGTGAGCTACTTCCACGATTTGTTCGCATCTACGAATGTTTGTTATGGGAGGTCCATTTGTATCTGTGAAAGTCCGCAATTTGAATATCTATAAGTTTTTAATGTTCTATGCAATGGATGTCTTATTCTACTGACAGGTGGTAACTGTCAACTGATGACAGGCATAGGCTTTGTAATAGTGACATGCCAATTACCAAGAAAAAGATGACTTGTGTATTTGAATGTTAAGTCGAGAATGTTCTGAGGCATTAGCTTACCTAGACTTCCAGTAGAATATTATGCTAGTATTAGGAGCATGGGGGAGTCCCTTGCCCATTAAACATACTCTCACCTCCTTGCAGTATATACCATACTCAGAACTATTTTCATTGCTTTGATGATAGAGTTACACTGACCAATAGAGAAGATGAATTTGTACTAATCCTCTCATGGTTTCTCACTATTCGTGGCAACCAGCATTTGAAACAGAATTGTTAGGAAATATTGGCATCATCAGAGGCTCCAGGAAGGAAACGAAATCAACTCATTCATTCTCTTCTTGGCTACCCAAACTCCTCTGGACTATTACACAAATTTAAAAACAGAAAGAAAAAACAACAACAACAAAAAAACAACAACCAGCACTGACAGTTATCACAATAACCCTAGTTCAGAAAGAAAAATTTGAATCAAATCTAATCAGTTACAACAAACTACACAGAGCCCATTCTTAAGAGGCTTATATAAGAAGATGGATTCAACCAAAAAAAAAAAAATCAGGACTATAATGTCAACAGTTTAACATATTCCTACTGCAGGAGAAAACACCCTTCTTATTAAAATCTAAGGTCCCCTCACTCACTCTAAACCCTAACCCTTTTATACCTTTTCCATGACTAAAACTTCTGAGAGTGTTTTCTTTCTGAATTGTAAGCTGCCATGTAATTACTATCATCAAAATCTGAAGAGGTAGATTATGCTGTCAGAAATGCACAGCATATCCCATTAGTCTCAATTAGTAATTGTCTTTTTTCTTTTTTTTTTAGTAATTGTTTCTTCAAAAGTATTTTTAAAAGCCCAAAATGCTAAATCATGGGGTTATCTGAAGGACAAATTCATCTCTTGGAAAGCTATTAA
>NW_017731527.1:680249-682048 GCF_001890085.2 Hipposideros armiger | reverse complement strand
TGGTATGTGTGACACACCAACTAGGGGATCTGGTATGTGTGACATTGTGAAATGGCCCTTCGTCCCTGCTTGAGAAACTAACTGGAAAAACAGATGATTGCAGGTGCAAAATCACACCGCTTGTGCTGATGATGGGTTGAAAGTGCAAGAATCTGCTGTACCATGTGAGGATAGCAATATGTGCACCGGCCTGTAATCATTTAAAAAGGCATCTTGACCAAAAGGATGATCTTCCAAGGCCTTAGCAAAAGCTGCTGGTATGCACTATGTCAGCATTTGAGGGTTATTAGAAAACAAACATAATGAAAGGGAGACACTGCCCAAACTGAGGAAGGAGAATAGCAACAAGAGAGCCACAGAAATGCAACACAAGAAAAATTACAATTTTGACAAGAGCAATGCATCTTGCCTAGAGAGCATGACTTTATCATTTAAAATATTCTTATCTGTTTCCTCACCTCCCTCTCCTACTTTGATCATAGATACTGAAGAATCCTTGGCTAAAAAACTGAATGTGGATGGGGGAATGTTAGTAGGAAAGAATGGGGTGGCCAGATGACACAGTTGGTTATAGCATGTTCTTTGAACAACAAGGTTGCTGGATTCGATTCCCACATGGACCACTTTGAGCTGCACCCTCCTTAAATAAAAGAAGAAAGAATGAAAAACCATTGCTCTGCCTTGTAGGGTCCCTAAAGAGGAAGGGAAAATATTTAACTTTAAATTAGGGTCAGCATTTGATTATATGTGGTTAATGATTACAATTATACTAAATTGGGGTTTTGTTTTTGTCGTAAAGTGACTACAAGGCATTTGATGACATAAGATTAAAAAACAAAATGGCATGGGGCCTCCCAGAAGGTCCAAACTATATCCCCAGTTCTGCAAGTCCATCCTACTGGTTACATGCACCTTCTATTGTATTTTGATAGCACCTTCTATTGTATATTTTAAAATAGTAGATGTTATAGCATTTAGTTGAGTAGAATCATTAGGCCAGATATATTAGTCTCATGTAATTCAGTAAAAGAAAGAACTGTGGAGAATAAGTAGTTTTATGTTTTTTCTAAATTGTTCCATATGTTAAGAGCATACATTATAGACTAAGCAAATATCAACATAAATAACGAGAACAGTAAATAGAAGGTTATTGTTCCTGAGTTAGCACTTTAGGACTTGTAGTCATCCTTTAGAATTTTTTTTTCTTTTTTTTTCCCATCAGTGATCTCAAGAACTAGAGAAAAGTGGATAGCAGCAGGAGAGAAAGCACTGGTAGTGATGCATACCGGGATATAAGCAGGGTGTGAACTGAAAGAGAGGGAAAATGTAGCACCACTGCAGGCCTTGTAAGGCTATGCATGCAGCCTTTCCAAAGATTCTAAAAGACACTAAAATACAGAGCAAGCATCCTTAGAACAATTCAACATCTGAAACTGAGGTCCACTCTTTACATGCCAGCAAAAGACTGAAAACTTATAATTCTGCTATAGAGTATTTTCTTAGCAAATAACTTCCTGAAAAATAAAACACACATGTGTACACACACACACACACACACACACACACACACACACACACACACTTTGTGAAAACATATGCAAATGCCTCATTTACCTCTACTTTAACAAGTTTTATGGAAAGTCTAAGTCTTGGTCACACAACAACTTCGGGATTCAATTTAATATTAGCAAAGCCACATAAAAGAATAATCTGGAAGTCTCAATATATCATATTCCACCAAGTCAATACTTTTTAGTAGATTTATCAAGAATCAATCACAAAATAATAACACCGTTTTT
>NW_017731527.1:639498-672504 GCF_001890085.2 Hipposideros armiger | reverse complement strand
AATTACAGTTATAGAGTAGCAACGAAAATAGTTTTATGGTTGGGGGTCACCACAACATGAGGAACTGTATTAAGGGGTCGCGGCATTAGGAAGGTTGAGAACCGCTGATTTAGACTCTGGTGGGATCTCAGAAGAGGTTCTATACACTGCCTTTCTACTGTTAAAATACATGAGAATTAAAAGGGGTATTGACAGGAACTATAGAACAGTTTGGGGATCCAAAAACAAATGCCAGATTTGCCCCTAATCCTTTCTGGAGTGATGTGAAGAAATATCCTTTTAGGATTTCCTAGTAACCTGATGAAATGGAAGCAAAAGGGTTGAGAAGCCACAGGCAGTCACAGCAAGAACGCTATGGTCCGTAGGTAACAAGAGAAAGCAACAGGATTCTTCTGCCTCTGACAAGAATCTTGGCTGAGAGAGAGAAAGCAGGCAGATGTTGAAGGGATCTTTGGTCATAATGAGAGGATTTTATAACAAAGAGCAGTGTATGATGTATGTCACGAAACCAGGTGGGAATACAGAAACCTGAACAGATGCCAGTGTGGTGGGGAGATGGGGCATGACTATACATTGCAACAGATGTCAGTCTAGGACAAAGGAAGGCAGAAGCCCAGATGCCTCAGCATCTCATAGGATTGCATTATATAAACTGTTCAGAAATTAAACCAACTCAGGAAGAAAGAAAGGAGAAGATGGAAGATCAGTTCTGATTGTAGTGAATTAAATCCTGACATTGAGAATAGGAGGTCTGACAATTACGTTTGTGAACTTGTTGCAACAATGTTGCTAACATTTTTTGATACCAGAGGAATTACTCATTATGAATTTGTACCAACTGGACAAACAGTTAACCAAGTTTATTATTTAGAAGTGCTGAAAAGGCTGCATGAAAAAGTTAGACGACCTGAACTTTTCGCCAACAATTCATGGCTCTTGCATCAAGACAATGCACCAGCTCACACAGCACTGTCTATGAGGGAGTTTTTAGATAGTAAATAAATAATTGTATTGGAACACCCACCCTACCCATCTGCTGTGGTCCCCAGTGACTTCTTTCCTTACCCAAAGATAAAGGAAATATTGAGAGGAAGACATTTGGATGACATTTAGGACTTCAAGGGTAAAACAACAACAGCTCTGATGGCCATTCCAGGAACAGTTCCAAAATTGCTTTGAAGGGTGGACTAGGTGCTGGCAACTGTGCATAGCTTCCCAAGGGGAGGCCTTTGAAGGTGACCATAGTAATATTCAGTAATGAGATATGTAGCACTTTTTCTAGGATGAGTTCTGAAACTTAATTGTCCAACTTTTAAACAACTGAAATTACTTAGAATTGATTGTATTTTTAAATTTATTTATTTATTCATTCATTCATTCATTCCTACCAATCAGAATGGGATCTCAGGTGCTAACTCTGATTATGAGAATCAATAAATAAGTAAATACATAAATAAATAAATAAATAAAGTAAAATAATTACATATTGTCACCACTTGAATTTTAGAGCCTGAGAATATGTACCCACATATTCTACAAGCCTAACCTCTTGTAGAGACCAAGAACATAGAGCTCTCAGGAAGACAGTTGTAGTCAAATCCTGCTGACAGCTAAAGTAGGATGAAAACACGGGGTGTGTAGCCACAAGTTACTAATCAGTGACCCTGCAATCAGAAGTTTAGAACAGCAATGGTGGAAAATCAGCTAGAAGGTGAAAAGGTTGAAGTGGCAGTGAATGTAAAAAACAAAAAATAAACACCTCCCCCCACGACTCCACCTAAACCAACTGTCATGAAAAGCTGGTTATGAAAGAAAATAGTAAACATAAGACATAAAAGTAATAGCTAAAGGGACATATGTGGTCAAACAAGGCTTTTTTTTATTTTTAAGATTATAGGTACTAGATCATGTTTGATCAGGGGGAGTATGTGGTAGAAACACAAGATGACGAAGATACAAGAGACTGCAGAGCTCTCGATAGAAGTGCATGGGAGCAAAGGGGCAGGTGTGAAGGGACTGGACTTGGATTGGAGCAGCCCTTTTTTCATTGTAATGGGAAGGGAGGCAGCAAGTCAGTTTTTAGATATGGAAGCAAAAAGATTAAGTAGTTATGACTGGATGCATTCTATTTGATAACAGGTGAAGCCATAGATTGATATTAGTAGAGGGAAGAAAGAAGTAGCAAAGATTTTAAGTAGCGGGAAGAGGGAAGAGAGGAGGCAAACCAGAGAGTTTGAATCTAATGATCAAAAGATGGACTGGAGATAATCTGGGAGCACCACCAGGAAGCAAGGGAGAGTCCTAATTATAAGATTTTATTTGATTTTTCAGGCCAATGGAAGTATTTTTAAACTTAGAAAAATGTCACAGTTTTCAATGGATGCTTTGTAAGGAGCCAGTTACAGGACATAGTCAAATAGAGACTGAATATTAGTTATATTGTGAAGAGCCTTCAAAATATAAATGATTAGATTATATCATGTCTGAAGTCTCTTCCTACACAAGATTTCTTCTGAATCTGAATGTTTATTCATCTATCATTCATACTTTCTTTTTCTCTCAAGGTCAATTATTAGCGAAATTAACTATCTCCTCAACCTCTTCCTTGAATGTCTCTCCTCTGTCTTGTCTAACTTAAACCTGGTTCTTTTGTGATGACACTGCTTCTTTTACAGTGTTAATAAACCTGGGCCTCAAAATGGTGTGTGTCTTTTCTGGGTTCATCAGCCCATTCCAGACTATAATTGTATAATTATATCTCCTTTCTATATAAAAACACATCCCTTTGTGGCTGTCATGTAAGATGCCCCATGTCACCTCACTTTGCTCTTTGATGATGTTAGTTCCTGGGTCACTAGAACTATCCCTGACACTACTCCTGTAGCAGTAAATTCAAAGTCCAAGGCCAAGCTTCTCTGTTCTTCTCAGTAATCTCGAAAACTCATGTCTATGATCATACACATTACTTTGTTTTTAATAATCACTGCTACTAACCCCAGACTTCAATTTCAAACATGTCTTCTTTCTATCTTTCCAACTCACTCCAAGAGTTTCACTCCAATAATAGTTTAAAGCCATTCAGACCTTCACATTTTTTCTTAACTCTCACCCCTCAACTAACACCCACAGTTTTATTATCAAGCTTAAATTTATTTGCTAATATTTATAAAATCACTCACTTAAATGCAACATCAACTCCATTGTTTTGTATCATATTTGTTTAGTCTCTTAGCCAATCCACAGCCATCATTAAATCCAACTTTGCATCTATTGTACTTCACACCTGCACCCGTGCCCCTGTACCAGCCTGGAGGAAACTCCAAATCATCTGGACTGGGCTAACTTTAAGTTCATGAATGCTAACTCATACTATATTGTCCTAGTTCATTCACTTTTTTTTTTTTTACTGTACTATAGGACAATTTTATATTTGTGTTTTTGACTCAAACTTCACTACTCCTAGACTCAGTTTGTGACCATTCTTCCTATTTCACTAAAGAAAAATAAAGCATTAAAGAGATAAAGACCATTCACTACCTCCCCTTTCCCATCTATTTTCCTACCTTTGTTTTTGAATATTCTAGGTTCTGTTATTAGGAAGGACTGAGTCCCATCCCTTTTTCATTCTCATGGACATTGCTCTAGCAATTTTCTCTTCTCTCTTTCTTTAATTATAAAATATTCCTCATAAACTGGATCATACCATTTAGCATCACAATAACATGCAGTTATGTAGCTTCACTTCATGAAAATAAAATACCTTGACCACATTGCCCTTTCCAGCTCTTATCTGACTTTTCTTCTAACTATAAAAATGAGTAATAACAAGTGTTGGAGAGGCTTTGAAGAAAAAAGAACCCTCATATACTGCTGGTGGGAATTTAAATTGGTGTAGCCACTATGGAAAACAGCATGAAGGTTCTTCAAAAAAGTAAGAATAGAATTACCATATGACCCAGAAATCCCTCTTTTGGGTATCTACACAAAGAATCTGAAAACATTTATCGATAAAGATATATGTACTTCGATGTTCATTATAGCATTAATGGCCAAGACATGAAATCAACCAAAGAGTCCTTCTACAAATAATTGGATAAAGAAGATGTGCTACATATACACTATGGAATATCACTCTGCCATAAGAAAAGATGAAATACTGTCATTTGCAACAACTTGTTTGGATATCAAGGATTATCCCACTAAGTGAAATAAGGCAGACAGAAAAAGTTGAGAATCATATGTGTTCACTCATATGTGGGATATAAAACTGAAAGCAACAAATGAACAAAAGAAACAAAATCTCATAGACACAGAAAATTGTTTAATGGTTACCAGAGGATAAGGTGGGAGGGGACATGGTAGAAGAGGGAAAAGGGGCTCAAATATAAGATCATAGAAGGAGAACTGACTCTGGGTGGCGAACACACAGTGCAATATATAAACAATGTATTATAGAAGTGTACACTTGAAACCTATATAATTTTGCTAACCAATGCCACCTTAATAAATTTAATAAAGAAAAAAAAATAAAAAGAAGCAGCAATTGGCACTATTATTCATTCCCTCTAAATTTCAATACTTCCTTACTTCCTTCACTTGGGCTCTTTCCTAGTAACAAAGAGGCCTGTTTTTTTCATCCACTTTGCTGGCTATTATTCTTCAGTCTATTCTTTTTTTAAAAATCATCTAACAGAAACTAAATAGTAAGGTACCCTAACATTTAGTCTTCGAGCCACATGTCTATATTGATTCCTTTAAGTTATTTTCCCAGTTTCAAAGACTTAAGTCCCATGTTAATTTTGATCTTTGAAACTTTATATCTCCAGCTTGTAACTGTTTCTAACTTTCAGATTTATTTTTTCCAAATGCATAATCTAGGCATATCAAATGTAACATGTCAAAAACTGAGCCTCTGACATCCTCCCTTAAATCTGTGCCTTCACCAACATAAGCGATGACTTCCTGTTGCATACTTAAAAATAAAAGAAAGAAAAAACAATGAGACTTCCTTTAGTCTTTTTCTCTTTCACAATACGCACTTGTCATCAGCATTCCTATCACCACTTATTTCAAAATATAACCCAGAAATTCTTGCTTTCACCCTACCTAGTCCAAGCTATCATCACCTCTTGCCTAGATTTGGGGGAAAATAAACAAATAAAACTTTTAATATTTTCTTTTCTACCTCTTGCACCTTTCAGCCCATTTTAAATGAGAAACCAGAATGATCTGGGGAAAACTTGGTGAGATCACAACACTCCTTTACCGAAAAGCCTTCAATTGGTAATTCTTTTCCCTCTCCGAGTTAATGCTAAAATCTTCAGTTTGATAAGTAAAACCATTTATGGTCTGAATCCCTGCTCCTTCATGTACCTCATCAACCACAACACTTTCTTATGTCATCCCTTATTTCTCCTCTATCATTTTTAAACCTGCCACTTACACACCCACCTTAATGTCTTTCCCTTTATTATTCGCTTTTCTTGAGATGCTCTTCCTACGCACGCCTGCATTTCCTTCATATCGTTACTGTAAAAAAATCAATTTTTCAGTGAAACATTCCAGCCTACCCTAACTAGAATACTTATCCCATCTCCTACACTTAATATCCTCTTACTCTGCCTTTTTTTTCTTTAGCACTTACCCCTATTTAATATAAGACATATTTTATATTTTTGCTGATTCATAATAATTATTTTTGAAATAACACAGGTATTTGAAGCAAAATGTTTATTTTTATTTTCGTAAGAGCCCTTCATTATTTCAATCGCTTTCAAATTCTTTCAGACAATGTTGAAAACTAGGTTCTTTTATGAGGATAACAGAGTTAATTTTATTTCAGTTTATTATAAAAATGTGGAATTTTTTAATCTTAGTTTTTCCTTTGAGAAAGTAATACAACTTTTGTGGTAATCAAAAGTTATAAAATAATCATGAATATGAGGGTAGGATTCAATATATACTATAATGCTTTTATATTTCTATTGTAGATTTATTCTGATAGAAATTTTTTATTTTTAAATTTTCTTTTCCAGCTTTACTGACGTATAATTGACAAATATAATTGTAATATAATTAAAATGTACAATGTGATAATTTGATATGCATATACATTATGAAATAGTTCTCAAAAACAAATAGCTCATCCATCATCTCACATACTTTTTTTTTTTTTTTGGCAAGAACACTTAAGATCTATTCTTTTAGCAAATTTCAAGCATACAAGACAGTATAATTAACTATAGTCACCATGTTATGCCCTATGATCCAGCAATTCCACTTGTAGGAATATATTCAAAAGAAACCAAATCACTATCTTCAAAAGATATGTGCATTGCAGCATTATAAAATAGCCAAATATGAAAACAATTTAAGTGTTAGTTGATGAATGAATAAATACAGAAAATGTGGTATTCACATACGAAACACTATTTAGCCTCAATAAAGAAGGAAATCCTATATGCTTTCATTAACAAATGTCACCCCAATAAATTCAATTGTTTTAAAAAGAAAGACATCCTATTATTTTTTACAACATTGATTAACCTGGAGGGCACTGTGTAAGTGAAATAAACCAGACAGAGAAAGAAAAATATTGCATGGTACCACTTATATTTGGAATCTGCCCCCTAAAAGAAAAGTCCAAATTATAGAAACAGAAAGTAGAATGATGGTTCCTGGGGTTGGGGAATAGGGAAGTGGAGAGAGATAGGTAAAAGTGTATATGCTTCCAGTAGAAAACTTTAAAACTTAGTTGAAGAAAGGAATTCTGTAAAAAGGACTTCATAATTCTGAAAAATTTAAAAATGAAAGACCAAATGTAAGCTTTTATTAATCAGGAATAGAGGATGCACTTATAAGAATAGTACTAAATTGAAAAAAACAACAATAAAAACTATACATTTTGAAATTTTAATACCCGCCACCCACCCACCCAACCAATTTCCTTGTTTATGTGCAGAAAGTATATTGGTACAATGTATCTCCTGGAGTAATTTGTCAGTACAGTGGAATATCAATGCATGTTTTATTAACATTTCTATATTAGGCTTTTAAGATTTCAGACGTTTTCAGAAAAACCTTAAAGTTTTAATGGTCTTCAAAAGAGCAATTTTCCTTCTAAAAGAAATAGCAATCTGGTTTTATTGTTAATTGTATTTCTTTGAAATAAGTAATTTTTACATGCAAACGTGGGATTCATTTTATGGATTAATACCAGATTTGAGCAAAGGTTATTGCCTCCAAAAAACATTTAATGTACATGATATTTAAAATTGTTTCATAATTTATTTTAACATTTGATTTTATTTTAATGTTTCTAAATTATCATACAGAGAAATTTTAAGAAAATGTTGTATGGCCTTCTTTTGAAGTTTTAAAACATATTACTTTTTATGATAAAAATAACACATTGAATGCAATAATCTGTTCACTTTTTGCAAACCAATAACTAAGAAAAACAAGGGCCAGCCAAGTGGCTCAGTTGGTTAAGAGCTCGCTCAAGAGTTTGAGCTCTGAGCAACAGCGGTTCAATGCCTGGACTGAGCTGAGCTACTGCTGAGCTACCAACAGGTGGCAGGATGGCTCAGCTAAAAATAAAATAAAAATAAAAATAAATAAAAAAGTAAAAAAAGCAAATGTTGAATAGATTAAAAAACACAAAAAGCTTTCCTGCAATCAGCTTCCCAAGTATGTAACTGTCAAATTTCTGTTTTGTTCTTAAGTGAAGTCTTAGAAACATTAACACCTGGCAAGTCATTTAAAATATCCAGAGTAAAGGACGCTTAAGTATTGTGTGATATAATTGGTGAAAAGCAAAATTAAACTTACTTTTAACTCAGAATACAAATGATCACCCAAGTACAGTCCCTGAACCCATGCATAGAAAGTAACCCTAAAGATTTCAGAAATTTAATACAAGAATGGCTTTGTATGTGCACAATGTTTCATCTTGCTTTTATTCTTACATAACTGCCTGAGGTTCTTAAGTCGTTTAAGGGTTTTCCCAACCCTGAGTTTTAGTTTTCAACAGAATGTCTCTTTAGATTACTAAATATAATAGGAAACCAATCATGAATAATAGGATTGACTTAACTCTTTCATAGTTTTTCAAGTATATATTTAAAAGTAAACAAGTATAACGGGTTCCCAAAATTTTTCTTCTGATATTCCATTTAAACAAAATGGTCTTCACATCTTTGAACACTTATTTTTGTAAGTTTTATCCATTTATTTAGGTATCAATAATTAATAAAGAGCAATTAATCTATAGTTCTCAGCCATCTCATGTACGTATGTTGAATTTATTGTTCTCTGTGTTGTGTACTTGGGTCTCCTTCTAGACTTAAACATATTGCCTCAAACTGTACACTCCCTTGTATATATTTTTTGAATGTAAAAAAGCATAATGCTGGTTGATTAACTAAACCCAACTAAGAATACATGTCCCTTTGCAAGCCCTATTTGACAGATTATATTATTTCCCAATAAATTCTTCCTTTTCCTCTGAGTACCTGCCAAGGCTCAGTATTTGCAGAGTATACTCTTGTAAGTAAGTAATGTTATGGTGATGTGACTTGATTTAACCAATGGAAAAGTGACAGAACGCCATTTTTCAGTTGACAGCTTTACAGAGTGGCATTATGTGTTCTGATTCCAAGTTGTTCATTCACTGTGCCATACCACAGTTAGCCATTGCTGCTTCAGCCAGAGTAGCATAATGATAACACATGAATTAAAATCAGGACGTCTAGTGTACCTCGGAGTACTCCAGCTGAGCTTAACTGAACTAAATGCTGCTGAGGTATAAATAAAATAATTGTTGTTTTAAGCTATGGAGGTGGGAAGGGGAGGGGTTGTTCGTTATGCAGCATTATCCTAGCAGAAAACTAATACTCTGTAGCATAGAAAATGAACACTTATTCAGAGTCTTTATACAACACTAAAGAAATACAGAATGATGGAAACCACTTTAGAAGGTTATTGATGGCAAAAACAGCAACGTATCTTAAATCACCCATTTTAATTAACTAGTGTTCACAGGTGATGAGTTACTCTCAAAATCATGACTGTGAAATATTAAAGGCACTCTAAGAATATCTCAAAGACTGAAAAGTGTAACATTTTATCTATAAACACACAGATAACCTCTTAAGGGAAGAACTCCATTATACCAAAAATAAAAATAAATAAATATCATGTATATATATATATATATATGGAATTAATTTAAGTGTCATTCTCAGATCACTTTCTGGTTTCCATTCAGAAACTATGAGTATTATAAAGTTAATACAAGTATTTCTTCATAAAGAAATAGAAAATAGCTATACTTTGTAACTTTACAAATTTTAATATTAGAGATGTGTTATATATACAAAGAAAACATATTATTCAATTATATATTACCTAAAATAGTAGCACATATTTCAGTGATTTATTAATTTGTGGTGTGTATGCAGTCTATGTTTAAAAAGTTAATTTATCTTAGGGGAAGATGAGATTTCCCTTGAAGAGACTATTTTACATTTGATGTAAATAGTTGGGAAGTACTGGCACAAAATAAAGAATTGCAGCTTTTACATAAGTCTCCTGGCTATGATAGATTTCTGGGTCCCACGAGTTCCTGCTCTTCTAATGATTTTTATAGTGTAAAATAAGGCTCACAAGGATGGAAGCACAGATAAAATCACCAATAAATTTCCTTAATTTTATAGATTGTTTAATGAAGCCAGATTTTTTTCAAGTTCATAAAGTTCATTAGATCTCTAAATTAAATATCAATCCTAGATACCTCTTTACACTTTCATCCCTGTAGGAATGCTAGTCAGACATCTGAAACCTGACAGGCCTAAAATTGAATTGACCTCTATTTTCCCCATCAAAGTGTTGTCCTCTTTTATTTCTTGCTCTATTAAGTAGTTGCTCAGTATCAAGTAGTATGAACATCAGTATCAGCAAGGATCGCAACAGTAAAAGATGTCACACTCAAATGTAGTAATTTAGGAGACTTTGATGCAGGGAGAGTTAATAAATATGAGAACAGGTTCAAAGGGGCCAAGAAGGCATGTTTGAGCACCTTGAGTTTTTCAGCAACAGGAAGTTATCAACATCCCTTGTCCTAAAGAGGAAAGGGAGGTGGGGATTTATAAGACACAGGGCTGAAGCTGGTCTGTAGCTACAACTATGAGAGAGGAGCGTTCAGTAGGAAATGTGGACTTTGGTAGAGAAAAGCAGAGAAGGGCAATCCACAATTAGGCAGGGAGATAATTATGGAACTAAAGACATCAATGTCACTCTCCTCCTATCATATATTTTTCCAAGATGGCTTCCATTAACCAGATGCAACAGGAAGCCAGGGGAAAAGAAAAATCCATTGATGAAGGTAGTAAAGGTTGCTTCTGGTGCCAGAGCAGGGTGGAGAGGATGAAAATAGACCTGGAGCTATGAACAGAGTGTATCTAACACACATCCAGTGTGTAAAGACAGAAACAAGAGAATCTTTCTAAACCTCTCCCTCTCCCTCACCCCATCCAGATTATAAGGACATTTTGGTTCATCAAATACCCAAATGGAATTCCATCTCTCTGTGGAATGGTATAATGGACTGAAGCAATAAGTGGTGGTGAACAACCCACCAGCTCTCAGTATTTCTTAAAATGAGGTGAAAAATCAGAAGTGGTTTAGACATTTGACTACTTTGAATAGCTTTATTATGAAACCCAGGGCATTTGGAACATAACAAAAACCATAGTTATTAATCTGTAAGTGTGGATGATGGTGTGCTTTCATAGGACCCTCCTGAGAGCCTATGTGTGAAAACTCTCCTCCACATGTGTCACTAAGAACAAAGCAGCTATGTCAGGAACCCACATCTGAGGCCCCTCCACTGGTATATGTAAAATTGCATTACAGTGACTGGAATCCTTTAATTGAAAAGAAACGTAATTAATTTCACATGTGTATAAGGTTTAAGGAAGAGGCTAACATGACTCATAGAAGAACTGTGCTATAAGACCATGCTGTTTGCATCAGCCTGCACTTTCCTCAACAACCCTGGGCAATGAAGAGAATGTATCTGCAGGTAATTACTGAGCTGGAGAAATAGTAAGGCTGTTCACCCAACCTTCTCTTCCCTAGAGGGTAGTTAGAGCTACACCCTATGGGGCAGAGAGGAAAGGGTGTACCACCTGTGTTACACCTGTGTAAAATAAAAATGTTTTTAAAGAGGTTCTTCCCCACCCACTGAAGACTTCCCATCTTTTGAAATGTCACAGAAGGCTTAGAATAACTAAAGTATAGCGAGCAAGGTACATGTATTCAGGTTCAAAATGGTCATGTAAATGAAGCAGTTTGCATCTGGGGAATGAAAAAAAAGTTTCTATTTCTGTGTAAGCAAAGTATTTTGAAGAACTAAAGAGGTATTTGGTAAAAATGAAGTAACAAATTCAGAAGATATTCACATATTTCTGTGAATGTAATTTATGCTTTGCATTTATACTTTTGATTTTGGCATCCAAACTTCATAATATAGTAGGCATGAGTTCTTACAGTGTTAATAAATTTCAAAGGACATGTGAACAACAAAATGATACAATTATCCTTGCAAACATGGAGGAAAATATGTGAATTCCAGAGAATCTGCCTATTTAGACCAGACTTTGAGCAGCATAGTTTTCCATCCTAAGCTCAGTCAATGCCTGCAAAGTGTATACTTTTGAATAATGATGAATGAATAAATGGATGCTCACATTTATAGATGAATTAATAAGAAAATTAATAAATCTGGTTTCATGAAAGCATCTTCTTTCTCATGAAACTGCTAAAATATAAATTGACACTGATAATGTGTCAGAATCAACATGTGCCATGACTGAACATTCTGTGTGAACCAATCAGAATACTTTTCAGTTGCAGAAACAAACACATAATTTCAGAAATTTAAAATAAAGATTATAGGTATCTTATTATTATTTGTTTAATGAAGCAGAATTGTAGAATTGTCAGGCCATCTATTTCTGGAGAAAATAATGTTACTGTTCTCTGGGGTGGCTTTTGTGCTAGCCTCCTGGAGGGACTATCACTGGGGTTGATTCTTCTAGTCCACTTCACCACTCTCATTCACTCTGCTCAGTGGAGGCTAACAGCCACATTTTCCAGTGGGAAGAGCCACTGCAGTGAAATTCTCTCAGCACCAGCAAAATTCCTCTCGCTTAGACTTGCCTATTCCAAAGTAGAGTGCGCACTGGTAGTGTTAGTGTCTACTTGCATACTTTCTAACTCACATTCCACAGGGAACTAGATAAATGTTTTTAAAATAGTAATCATGTCTACCCTTTACCATGTCCACTCTTCGATTAAAACCCTTCAGTGGCCCACAATAATAAGGCTGTTAATGATCTGTTATCTGTGTGGAGACTACAATTATCATTTTAGGTTGAAAAAAATTATCCACTGAACTGCAATGAAACCTTGTCCCACACACATTAGATCTTGGTAATATTCCTCCTCAGTCATTCTGACATACAAAAAAATCTCCAGAAATTTTCCAATGTCCATGTGAAGGCTGAAGAACATCTTCAGCTTAGACTATTTCTCACTGAAATACTAAATGTAAATCACAGTGAACTACTCAGTTCACTTAGTAAGCAATGTTATCTCTCATCTCAGATACGCCTACATACTCTTCATTCTTCTAGAACAGGGGCCAGCAGACTGTGGCTCGCGAGCCACATGCAGCTCTTTGAGTCCGTACATGTGGCTCTGAAGTAATATTGAAAATGAAAATAAAACTATCATAGTTTCATTTATAAAAATTTTAAAGGATATTATTCAAATAATGATTTTATTTGTTTTATGGCTCTCAAATAATTTTTAAATTGGTGTGAGGGACAGGATTGGCTCTTCTATCTCAAAAGTTTGCCAACCCCTGTTCTAGAACAATCCTTCATTTCCATAGGTAGGTCTGCTAATTACAAATATCATTTTAGGTATCTTCTCTGTGCCCCCTCCAAAATATCAGTTACATTTCCTTTCTAGATCCCATCAAGACATGTTATAGTTACCCTGGATATGATACTTTCAAAATATCACATGACCTAATTACTTGTCTGTCTCATCTGCTATACGCAAAACTACTTCAAAGCAAAACTATTGACCTATTCTGAATTGTGCCCTCTGTTCCCCACCTATGATGTATTTACCAGGTACTGGCATACAGTGAGTATTTGCATGTACCTGAATTAATGAGGGTGGCACTAACCTTGAAATCAGAGGACCTGATTTTGAATCTATGTTCCAATACCATTGTGTGATCATGGTCAAACTGCTAATAAGTTCACAGTATCCTATGATGCTCACTACCTTGCAGGGTTTCAGTAAGGATTGAGGTAATGTAGGTAACATCTCTTTAAATGCTGATTTACAGCTATAATCATTCTAAATTTGAACTGTAATTTTCTAAATCTTAGTAGAAATCTTGCTGAGCCATTAGGTTCATTTTCCTAAATGGATTAAAATTTTTCTGAACTATGTAGCTTGTTAGAGAATTTAAATGGCTGTTCAACTAGGCATATATTTAAAGACAATTAGTCAATTCAACTATTTAATCAACCTGTATTTCTGTGCAGGTTAATTCACATCAAAGCAGCTACTCATGATGTACACAGGTACCTATTTCCCAATTATTTCTCCTTAAACTATTTTTTCCAAGTCTTCTAAAATTTTTCTTTTAAAATTGGACAAAATATGGCTAAACTATGAGAAATGCAGTAGCTTGTGGACAGCTGTGTATTAATAAAGGTTTTAGGGCAACACTTTTATTCCTCCCTCAGAGCAAATTTTGCTACACTTTTCACTTAATTAATATAATTGATAACAGTCATAGAGATATCTGGTATTTTAATCATGCAGATATGTCTTTTGCTGCCTAAAGTAAAATTAAAAATTACCAGCAGTCTTTTACTTTCAATGGTAACTAGAAAGGAAATTAAAATAGAGCTGGTAATAAATGACTGATATATTCAATTTGAAAGATCACAGACCTGGGTCACATACATACATGGGGAAGAGAGACAACAAATACGGTGACATATGCATAAGAAAAACTGCCTCCCACACAATGAATTGGGAATTCTGAAGACTTTAATAATAAGCTCTGTAACACATAAGTTAGCCATTACAATTAAGGCCAATATGATTCATTTGATTAGCTTTAATTATTGTGTAGATTTAAGAACAAACAAGACCCAAACCCTGCTTTACTCACTGCTATTTCATTTATCAGTTTAACAGTGGCTATTTGGCTAAGGGGGTCTAAATATATACAAAATTCCTTTGATACTTCACTCTGTAGCTCATCAGAATGTTAAAATTTGATCTACTGATATGCTAAAAAGTAAAACCAAATAGATGACTTGTCAGACACACTCATCTAGACATTGTCATCGGCTGACTTTCAAATAACATGGGCTGTTAGAAATGTTACAAACAGTTCTAATTGTAGAATTGCCTTTGACATTGCTGATGGTCTCTGGGTAATATCCATAATTTATCATTATAGAAACTAGAAGGATGACAAAGAACCAGGAATTTAACATTTTATTTCCAGGCCTATAGTCCTCGGTGAAAGCTGAATCACTGGGAATTCTGGTTCATATTCTTAACATGCCAATCTCTTTAAGCATAATTGCCTTTAACATTTGGGAATCATATGTGTGAGGATAATTGATGAGACTAGTATTGAATGAGCGTACCAAGGAGCAAGAAGAGACAGGAGTCCTGAGAATTGAACTAGAGGGAATGCCTATTTTTGGGTATCAGAATAAGAGGAAGAGTAGTCAGGGTCAGAAATATTTTATATAACTTCATGTAAACCAGAGAAAAATATCAAAGGGAATGGTAATCAGTCACCAATGGTAATCAAGACCTCGAGGAGTGTAAGATGTGAATTTTAATATGTCACTATGGTCAGGATATTTGTTTCTTAACATTTACAAAACTATATCTCACAAAATAATCAAGAAATAAAGGAAATTAAGACTTTTAAAAATATCAGTACAAATTTTAGCCAAAGGAAGCTATCAGTTGTTCACATTAGTTTATTAATAATTAAAATTGCTGAATGTTAATTATAAACTTGAAGTTGAAGAACATATATTTTCCTTCAACTTTTTCTTCTTTGATTACATCCAAATTTCTTTTAAAGTAGCTGACAAATATTGCTTTCTTTTCTTTCTACCCACTTATTCTGGTACTCATCCAATCCGGCTTACACGTCATAAACCTGCCTCAATTCTCTTCTCTCAATTCAGATTATCTAGGCAGCAAAAGTAGCTACAAACAAACATATTTAGAGTAATTTTAAGAGCAATCAGATATCTTTAAATGACAACTTTTCTCAATATTTCGATAAATTCTTATGTTACATTCTTCTAAATAATATACTTGTCCTATATTTTATTTAATTTTTAAAATTATACAGATATAACCTAAGACAATGTACAAACTTTTCAGTACTTGAACAAATGAATGGCATTTGTCATGTTAATTTTTTTTACCATATTACTTTGCATATAATATATAGAACTGTTCACTTTGGTAAGGATTCTAATACACAATCTACATCTTTATTTAAGTATTTTATAAAGAAATAGTAGGTGTCATTGGATACAAAGCACTACCTCTTCCTCTGATGTGATTTTTCTTTTAAAGATAAATCATTATCCTCAACAGGTCATAAAATTGGTAACAAAAAGAACAAAAAAAATAGTGCAATTTGTCAAATTTCAAAAACACTTCCAGATTTTAAAATCTGGTACCCTTAAATCTTTTAAATCAACAAAATAATGCAAAACACACAGGACTTCTATATCAAACATCTCGGCTAAGGAGGCTGGGGAAAGTGTTGATGGCAAAGAATAGCATGTCACTTTCAGAGATTACACAGCATAAAACTCAAAATTCATGACTCTTCCTACATAAATTCAAAGGTATCTGCTTGTTTGAGGAAAGATCTACTTCAGTAATTACAGTCCTATTTTGCTGGACTAGATATTCAAATTGAAGTCCATCCCATCGTATCACATGTATGTTCAGAGCCACTGAAAATATAAATATTTTGGGTTGAATGATAATGATGAACCTTTATTCAGTTTGATTAGAGGAACCACTTTGCTCATCTTGAATCCCATAGAGTAGCTAGCATACAGTTTGAACATAGTAGAAATCAACGTATTTGTTGGCTTGTGGATTTTATCTCCCTGGTTCCCATGTGAGTAAACTGAAATGGAATGTATATTGTCAAAATGTGACAAACGGGATATGGCCTCCTTGAGAAGGGTCTATCGAGAGATAAGAAAAATAACTTGGTATAAGTAAGGTTCTAGTAACTCTATACCAATGCAGGCAATTCTTATACAAGAGTTGAAGTAGAGCCTCCTGAGATACAGACATATTTCCCAATAAGGTAAGAGCTCATTTAAAAAAGCTTGAGAATTGTAGGAGCACTGTGGAAAGTTGGTTATTGTAATATTCCAGTTACAGCACATTAAATCAATCCCCCAAACCGCAAAACCTACAAGCCACATGGTGATAGTAATTTTCTTGCAATCTACCCTTTTTCTTAACTTGTATGAACACTCCCATACACTTAAGGAATATTAGCCAATTAAGCATTCAGAGGTTATTGTCGAAGAGATCCAATATTATAATAAGATACAAAATTAGAACAAAATCAACAAGGGTTAAGACTAGCTGGAAACTATTGAACAGTTAGCTTTGCCTCACCAACCTCACCCCCACCCTCAACTAGAGTAGTTTTGAGCATCTCAAGGCAGAATAGTTTTCAGTTACAAAATGCCTTATTTTTATTTTCTGAGATTTTTATTTGTCATTCTAATTAATAGCTTTAGGATTACTACTATTTTCCCTGAACTTCTTTTCAGGAATCAATTTTGATGTCTTGGGAGATTCAAGGCACATTGCTTAATTTATTGATGATTTGGGGTAAATCATGTCATATCAACAGGCAAATTAAAGCCTAAGGAAAGAAAAAACAAATAACAGTACAAACCTACCTATCTTTCTTCAGCTTTTTAAATGTGGGTTGTCAAAAGTAGTAGAGTACAATTATAAGAAGGAAGTAGAAGATTATAATACAAATCTAGGCTTACGAAATCTCAAAACTTTTTTTTTTAGAATCAGGCTTGCCTCAGAACTCAACTGATAGAATCCATGCATTCAATAGTGTTCAAATTTTTTAGTATAAATATAATTTGCATTATTTTCATGTAATATGAGGCATACAGAGAAAAAGCTTTATAAGTGTTTTTAATATAATAATGAAACAATTAAAAAAATTGAATGAAATCATTAAAGCACAATGATTACCAAATCAGTCTGTAGATGTTTCATACAGAAAGTTTCTGTGAAGAGGTATTACTTGGAAAGTCATGTTGACTTTGTAACTTGTCACTAGAAAATGTTTACATTGCTGAATTAAGAAAATCCTGTCTAGCCCTCATTCTTGAAATCAGATATACTTCTCCAACTTTTTCTTTTACAAATTTGCTTTGGCTATTCTAAGTATTTTGTGTTTTCATATTAGTTCTACAATTAGCTTGTCAATTTCTACAAGTATCCGTGTGAGGGTTTTGATTTGGACTGCATAAATTTATAGGCTGTGTTCATGAGAAAGATACCTTACTATCAAATCTTCCAACAGCATTGACATAGTATATCTCTCCATTTATTTAGCTGTTTTTTAAAAATTTCTTTTAGTCAAGGTAGTTATATAGTTAAGACAGATGAATAGAAAAAAAAGAAGAGACTAGAGAATCTAGAAGACACATATCTGGACAACTGAGTTTTGACAAAGGTGTAAAGGCAACTTAATGGAAAGTGATAGCCTTTTCAACAAATATTTCAACAATTGCCTATCCATATGAAAATGTAAAAGTCATTACATAGTTCTCATCACATACAACAAAGGACACAAAATTTATCACAGATCTAAATGTAAAACTGAAAACGATAAAATATCTAGAGAAAAACATTGGAGAAAATGTTTAAGGCCTTGGGTTAGGCAAAGATTTATTAGATACAGTGCTATAATTATGATACATAAAGAATAAATTGACAAACTAGACTGCCTCAATGTTAAAATTACTACCTTACAGAAGACACTATCAAGAGAATGAAAAGTTACAGAATGGAAGACCCTATTTGCAAAGCATATATCTGACAAAGGGCTTGTATAAAAATATATATAAACATTTCTCAAAATCCAATCATAAGAAAACAACCTAATTTTTAAAATAGGCAAAAAGTTTGAATACATATTTCACAAAAAGATACATGAATAGCAAATAAACACATGCATTGATGTTTGATATCATTAATCTTTGAGGAAATATTAATTAAACAAAATACTAATACAGTGAGATAGCAATATACATTTATTAGAATGTCAAAGATTTATAAAGATTGGACATACCAAGTTGCTGTAAACTGAATGTTTGTGTCCCCTCAAAATTCTTATGTTGAAATCCTAACCTCCAGTGTGATGGTGTTAGGAAGTGGTACCTTCAGGAGGTGATTAGGCCATGGCACTAGAGCCCTCAAGAATGGGATCAGTACCCTTGAGGACTCTCTTGTTCTTTCTGTCACATAAGGACACAGTGAGAAGACAGCCATCTGTGAAACAGAAAGTGTACCCTCTCCAGACACCAAATCTTCTAGTGCCCTCATTTTGGACTTAGCCTCCAGAGCTGTGAGAAATAATTGTCTGTTGTTGATAAGCCACTCATTCTTTGGCAGTCTGTTATAGTAGCCTGATGCAATAAGACACAAGTGTTGCTGAAAATGGGGAACTGCAGCTCTCATATATTGTTGGTACAGATGTAAAATGGTACAACAGATTTGGAAAAACAATTGAAACATTTCTTGAAAACTTAAATATATGCCTACTATATGATCCAGCTATTTTACTCCTAAACATTTACACCAGAAAAAGGAAAGCATATTTATATACAAAACTTGTACATAAATATTTATAGGAGCTCTATTTTTAATAGACAAAATCACCATCAACAGGTGATTGGATAAAGAAATTCTATTTTCTTGCAATGGAATTATGATTAAGCGATAAAAGGGAATAGATTCTTGTTACATGTAACACATGGATGAATCTCAAAATAATTATGCTAAGTAAAAGAAGATAAACTAAAAGTGTACATGCTGTGTATTATTTACATAAATCTCTAGAACAGGCAAACTCATCTTTAGACAGATAGCAGATTAGTGGTTGCCAGGGGACAGGAGAGATGTGAGGAAAGGATTACAAAGAGGCATGAGGAAGCCTTTTGGGGTTAAATACATATTCATTATCTTGATTGTGATGTTAATTTTATGGGCATGTACATATGGCAAAATGTCAAATTGTAGACTTTAAATATGTGTAGTTTATTTTATGTCAATTATATTTCAATAAAACTGTTTAAAAATGCACACAATCAGAATGGCGATTTTGTAAAGTACATAAAAAATAAAACTACCACATGGATTGGAGCATGAGAATCAAATATCTTCTCCTCTAAAGAATCTACTTAAAAAGCCACGTTACTCTACAACCACGTGTCACTTAACAATGGGGAAACATTCTGAAATATATATTGTTAGGTGATTTTGTCGCTGTGTGAACATCACAGAGTGCACTTATGCAAACCTGGATGGTACAGCCTACCACACACCTTGACTTTAGCCTATTATTACTAGGCTACACACCTGTATAGCATGCTATTATACTGAATACTGCAGGTAACTGTAATACAATGGTACGTGTTTGTGTATCTAAACATAGAAAAAGTACAGTAAAAATAATGTATGAAGATTAAAAAATGGTTCACCTGTATAGGGCATTTATCATGAATAGACTTGCAGGACTTGGAAGTTTCTCTGGGTGAGTCAGTGAGCGAGTGGTGAGTGTATGTGAAAGCCTAGGACATTATTGTCCACTACTGTAGACTTCATAAAGAGTGGAGAAACTGGCTGGATGAGGCATACATCATACTAACAGTTAGTGACTGTCAGGAGGGTGTGAAAGGGGCCTGAGACTCAGCAGGAATAAGACATCAATCAAGATGGAGAGAAAAAGGAACATAGTGGATGGTCATGGCAATGTGGTTTTGGCTGTTGTATGCTAAAACGATGATCAGATTAAGGAACTTCATCTTTTCTTTAGAATTCTTTTTTATGCAAGAACAAAAGGGTGTTTAAATGGAGAAGATAGAGAATTGAGGATTCAATATTTGGACTGGAAATTTGTTTTTGGTTCCATTTATCCTGCCTGGTGCAAAGGGCACTATCTAGCATTGAATTGATAGAAGAAATAAAACACATCTCTGCTTTACATCATTACAACCTGAAAATGTTTCCAAAGTTCAAGGACAGTCTGGCTTTACAATACCACACAAAGCTTTTGCTAAAGGGGCAGTGGAACTTAGTACTTGTTAAGGTAGCTCCTGTGGACCTGTTTTCTTGTACAGGCTTTTTGGTCCTCAGCAAAGGATTTGTAGCAATGCAATCTGTATTCTGAACCATCAGGACAGATCTGGGAGGGCAGGGCTGTAGCACCTTCTGAACATGGAGTACAGGCTGGGAGTACAGGCTCCTTCCTGTGTGCAGAAAGAGGTCAGCGGTTGACTGATTGGGATGTAATCTGTACACTCAAAATTGAAATGCTATGAGTGAAGAGGAAGCTATTGCCAACAGCCACAGCTATTGTACCCGTCAGAGAAAAAAAAAATTTTCCTGAACCACATATCCTTCTATTTCTTATAGGAAATTCAGCTCCATTAGGGGACCACCATCCTATATTCTGTCTGTCGTTTACTAAAAGGTGGTTTTGCAGTGCATGACTGTATTTATCGGTCAAGAACTTAGAGCAAGGAGAGGTGAGCAAAGTAGTTCACTGTTTAATAGAATTGGGCTATATGACCCTGATGTATCCATTTCTATTTTAGGGTAGGCTTTCATAAAGAGGATTTAAAAATTAGTGATCTTTTGCTCAAACTCCCTTGCCCCTATATAGTGCTGAAAAGACTATTGTTATTATTGTACTCTGTCTGGACTCACCTTTGCTTCCATGTTATCCTGAACTGCAATTGGCACATTTTTTTTCTTTAGCTATATTAATGTATCCAATTAGACAGTGTCATAGCCCTTCATTTAAGGTGTGTCTATTTAAAGAGATTTTGTACAACACTGTGATAGTTAGTTATATGATTCAACTTGGTGAAGCTATAGTAACCAGGTATTCAATCAAATGGGAATCCATGTAGATGTGTTTAACAGCCACATGTCATGTTGACTTTAAGTTGGTTTCAGTAAAGAAGATTACACTTGATACTATGGATAGGCCTTGTCCAACCAGTTGATTTACAAGTGAAAACTGGGTTTCTCAAAGAAGTACTTCTCCCTCAAGATTGCAACATCATCCCCTCCCTGATTTTTCTGTCAGCTCCCCTGCACCCCCAATCACTTGAGCCAATTCATTAAAATAAGCCTTTTAATATCTATATCTATATCTATATCATCTATATCTATATGTCTACATATCCATATTCCTATATATAGATATATAGAAATATAGACATATGGATATATATCGCATTGATTTTGGTTCCCTGGAGAATGCTGGCTGACACAATTACAAATTTAGTATGCACTGATTTTGTAATCTTACTATAAGGAGAAATATTGTTCTTAATTTCAAGGATTTGTGTAATTATTCTTTTTTCACCCCAAACTTTATAATATATATCTTAACATTTTATGAATTATTTTCAAGTTAATTTTTTACATAATAATCGATAAGATTGATATATAATTTTGGAAGATTTAAAAAATTTATTTTTTCATCTAACCTCAAACTATATGTAGTATTTCAGGATCCCGTAACATACCATTTCCTGGGTGTCTTAATAGTAAAAGTATTTCTCATAGTTCTGAAGGCTAACAAGTCGAAAGTTAAGGTGCCATCTGATTAGGTCCCTGGGGAGAACTCTCTTCTTTGCTTGCAATTATATGTCCTTTCCTCAGCACTTGTACCCAGAGAAAGAACAAAATCAAGCTCTCTGGTGTCTGTTCTTATAAAGGCATGAGGGCACTACTCTCCTGGCTCATCTAAACCTGATTACCTCTCAAATGCCCCCTCTTCAAGTCCTGTTACACTGGGAGTCAGAGCTTCAATATATGAATTTTGGGGATGACACAATTTAGTTCATAGCAATATAAAAATACTCTCCTCAAATCCCACTAATGAATTATTTTCTTCGGGATTCTATATTCCTTGTAATAGTATCATATATTTTCTTTCATTTGATTTTAACAGCCACTATATCAAGATACAAGCTAATAGTATGTCACTATTTTTCAAAGGAAGAAATTTAAGAAAACAAAACTTAAAAAGCTAAAGGACTTGCCAGCTATCAAACATGGTCGTAACAGAAACAGATACTATTTCTTTCTACTTTATCATACTATTCTTATTTTGCTACACCACACTATTTCTAAATAGCTTCAAATCCACAGAAGAAAGCACTATACATTAGTATGGAATACACACTACAGAGATAGTCACAATAAAAATGCTGTGATTCTTACATTTGTACTGACTCATCCTGAAAACACTGAAAGATAACTCTTCTAAAACGTAATAATTCGGATTCCAGTGAACTAAAGTGTTAGTTTCAATTCAACTTTATAATAATTTAATCATAATCGGCCTTTGCCAAGTTGAATTCAATTATATTAAAATCGATGTTGTTGATTGATTTATCTACAAGTTATGATCACTCTAGTTCTCAAAAACTTTATGTGAAGTGTACACAAAATAGCCTAAAATGTACTTCTGCTTTATTCCAGTATATATTTTTTCCCCACCTGAGAGAGAAAATGTAAAGCAGAGACTGACACTTAGTTTAAACAAGAACATTATTTTAAAAATAAATACTTGCAATGAAATCTGGAAGGTTAAGCAGATTGAAGAGGTGCATCTAATTGAAGTGGTGCATGTATGTAAGTGCAGGCATCTGCTCCTTTCCCTTCTCCCTGAAGCTTACCACTGGAAGCCCTGCTCCTTCATACTCGAATACTTTGAAAATGCTGGTTTCAGGTCATACCTGTATACAATGTAATATGTTTACTACCTGGGTTATTCTTCCTCTTAGAATATGTTATTGCATACAAATGTAAAGGATAGTCATAAATAAAACTACACCTGCTATGAAAGAGACAGCTCTCTACAATATAATTCAACCCCTGGCTTCTTGTCTATCCACTGAATTTAACCTCAAGGCACTGAAAATACTAAGTCTGTCTAACAGTAAGTAGTAATTCAGTTTCCAATTCAGCTAAAACCATAACCTCATTTCAATTTTAACAAATGAAATTCTTATGTCCTTGATGGGTCATATCTAGTCCTTTTGAATCCTCTTAAATTCAGTTACTATAGAATCAATGGATATCACATATAGTACCCCCAAGGTGAACTGAAAAGAAAGTGAGCAAATGCCTTACTCTAACAGCTTCCTTTCAAAATTGTCCAAATAACATTTTACATTGAGCACAATTTATGGGACATTTACATTTTCCTTAGGAGAGGTGGCAGGGCTCCTGATGGAGATCTTATATCATGAGCTTCTACCGAAATTCAACAAGCTGCATTTCAATTTCCCAGCGTTCCTTTGGATCTTACATCAGTGTCACAAAAATAAATTGCTATAAAACTTTGCAATCATATACCACTAAAGGTTTTGCTTGACGAAGTTGGCAGGTTTTCACAGAAATACATATTTGGATAAAGATGAATCAAAGGAATTTTGATAAGCCACAAACCCTTAGAAAATGAAGCTAGTATACTTTTTCATTTCTAAGTGCTTTTTTTAAAAAATATAACTAACTTTTACTTAGCACAATTCTTAAATACAATGGCTTACATTTTATTAACTCATCAAATTCTGATGCAACTTTTTGAGATAAGTACATTTATTAACCTTCCCTATCTTTAGACACAAGCAAACTTAGGAACAGAGAGACTAATTCTAAACATCCTTTCAGAATGAGACTAAATCAAGATTTAAACAGAGGCACCCATACTCTCTGGTTCTGGAAATCTCTGCCAGTAATCATATTCACATACTGCTAAAAATTTTAAATACAATTGAATGCAATGAGTCAAGTAAAAAGAAGTTGAATCATATTAGAATTAATAAATAGATTTTTTATCAGGTGAAATTTGTAACTCTAAGGATCACATTATAAACTTCCCCAAGAGCTCCCTTTCTTTGTACTCCATGTATGTTTCTAACGCCATGGCCAACATTTCCCTAAATACAGACCAGACAAGAACAGAGCACTACACTGGAGACAGACTTAGAATGAAACATAAGAACTTATTTGTGTTTCTCAGCTTGTAAAAGCAGCAAATGGCCAACATAAAGTAAGTGATTCAAGTAATAAATTCTGAGAATTCAGAACTGTTTGAGGCTTCCACTTCCATCCAAGGTGGGGTAATAAGGATTCTCTTGCCTGAAACAACCAATAGAAAAAAAAAATCTAAACAAAATAAATGACAGTTTCCAAGACAATCATGCAAGAAAGAACAATAATCCCAAAGAAATAAGAAACAAAATGCTGAGTTCCACACAGCCCCAGCTTACTGAGAGTATGTCAAGGCTATAGCAAAGAAAGGAGGTACCGATGGAACCCCAAAGATTCCTTAAATTGAGGACATTTTGATGAAAGTACTTTTAGCTTAGCGGGGAGAACTGCAATGCAGGATCATGGATGAATCTCAAAGTAATTATGTGGAGTAAAAAAAAACAAAAAAAAACCCCAAAAAACCCAGGTCCTCCCCCAATCTTCACCCACAAAAAAAAAAGAGTTTAGTATATAATTCCACATATGTAAAACTCCGGAAAATGAAAACTAATTTATATTGACAGCAGCTCAGTGATCATCTGGGGAGGTTCAGTGCAGAGAAGACTTGTAGGGAAAGAGTACACAAGGGCATGAGGCAACTTTTGGGGGTGATGCATATGTTCACTATTTTAATTTTGGTGATTTTTTTCACAAGGTATATAAATAAGGTAAAACTTATGTAATTGTATAATTAAAGTACAGTAGTCCCCCCTTATTTCCACAGTTTTGCTTTCGGTTTTCAGTTACCCATGGTCAACTGTGGTCCAAATTTATTAAATGGAATATTCCAGATATTTAGAAAGAGAGAGAGAGAGAGAGAGAGAGAGAGAGAGAGAGAGAGAGAGAGAGAGAGATCACATTCACATAATTTTTGTTACAGTATATTGGTATAATTATTCTATTTTATTATTAGTTATTAATCTCTTACTGTACCTAATTTACAAATTAAACTTGATCATGGGTATGCACTGTTAACCTTCAAATATATAAAAAGCCAAAATGAGAGGCAACAACATTCATTTGAGACCAGACAATAGCTATCTAGGAAGTATTGATTCAGGCAGAAACCTAAATAGTGTTCCAGTTATGGGGTGAAGACAAGGGGTTTTTAAGAGAAAGGGAAGAAAAACATATGAATAAAAGGAAGAAATTTCTATTGGTGATAATAAGCTAAATTATTTCTTAGCTATACATGGTAGTGTTAATTATAATTAATGTCCTTAATGTTCAGTCCTTGTAGACAGGAGTCCTGCTTTCCTATTAACTTTAGAAAGAGTTATTTGAAATATAATGCTGGTTTGGCTTAGTCCAAAGGTTCTATTGTCCAGCTCAAACATTCCAAAGGTTTGAGGAGTGAGCTGTCAAGTCAATTCCCCTGGAATGGCTGTCCTAGGTCAATTTAAAATGACTGCACTATGTCAACCCTTCATTAGGATGTACAGGGAAAAAACACATTATATTAAAAGCTTCAGTACTATCCATGGTTTCAGACTTCCACTGGGGGATAAGGGGGAACTACTGTATGTGTAATTTATTGTATTCAATTATACCTCAATAAAACTATAAAAAAATGCTGGTTAGGGCATAACATTTTAGGAAAGTTGGGTTTTAGGATCAGTCTTTGTTATAGACATCAAGTTTGTGTCCCCAGAAATTCTTATGTTAAAACCCTACCCCTAATAAATAGGTATTAGGATGTGGGGACTTGGAAGATAATTAAATCATACAGATGAAGCGCCATGATGGAGTTAGTAGGTTTATACAAAAAGGAAGAGCCAGTCCTGTCTCTCTGTCCTCTGAGGATACAAAATGGAGACTGCCATTTTTAAACCAGGAAGAGGGTGTCCACTGGAATCTGACCGTACTGGCACCCCAATCTTGGACCTCCAGCCTCCAGAACTGTGAGAAATGAATGTGTGTTATTTACTTCACTTAGTTTGTGATCATTTGTTATAACAGTCTGAACTGATTAAGACAGTCTTCACAGGATAGCATTTAATAAAAGAAAAGAAAAAGAAAGGCTATGCTCTGATTATTGAATGGTACAAGTAGAGAGCAGCAGTATATTGTTTTTAGAGGTCTGTAACTTGACTACTTTGGGTTGAATACTAGTTATATTTTGTCATATGGGAGAGAATACATAAGTAGTTTGGGGTTAAATATTTTTTGGGTCAACTTCAATTACCTACAAAGAAACTGTATTTGTTTTCTATTGCTGCATAATAATTACCACGAATCTAGTGGCTTAAAACAATGCAAATTTATTATTGCACAGTTTCTGTGGATCAAGAGTCAACATGGGTAAATTAGTTCCCTGTTTTTGCTATAATAAATTACCACAAACTTAGTTGCTTGAAACAACACACATTTATTCTGTTAGATTTCTGGAGGTGGAAAATCTGAAATACAGTTCACAAAACTAAAGCTGAGGTGTCCGGCATCTTCGAGGCTGGTTCCTTCTGGAAGCTCTGGAAAGAGCCCATTACCTTGCCTTTTGCAACTTCCATGGCCACTGACGTTCCTTGTCTTGTAGCTCCTTCCTCCATCTTCCAAGTGCATCACTCCCAGTCTCTGCCTCCACTTATACATTTCTTTATACTCTCTTCATTTTCTTGCCTTTCTATTATAAAGATGTTTGTGATCGCATCTATCATCCACCAGATAATTCAAGCTCATCTTCCCTCTTCAGATCCTTAACTGAATCACATCTGAAAAGTCTCTTTGCCCTTGAAGGTGATGTTCGCAGAGTCCACGGATTAAGATGTGGATATCTTTTGGGAGCTGTTATTTAGCCCACTACAGTGATTAGCTGGGTCCTGTGCTCAGGTCTCAGCAGACCGAAATCATGATGATGACTAGAGCTGCACTCTCCTAGAGACCCTCTTCCAACCTCATTCAGGTTGTTAGCAGAGCTGAGGTCGTAGACTATCTCACTGGCTGCCAGCTGAGGGAGTCACTGTCAGCTACTGGAGGCCATCCACAGAATCTAGTCATATGTACCTCTCAAATCATGCAGCTCAATTTTTCAAACCAGCCAGAGAAATTTTCTCCTGCTATGATTGTTGGTGTCTTACATGACCTTAGTTTTGTGTTGTTTAGCATTTTACCCCAGTTAAATAAGTAATTAAAAACTCATCAAGTGTTTTCATTATACATTTTGGAGAAAAGCAGAAGACTTGTGTGTACAGTATTTTTGACATTTCAATATATTTTATCTTTTTTTGAAGGATCCAAATACCACATATTAACAAATAAGCACTGAACATATTTTTTTTAAGTAGAAAACATGTCATCACATAGCAGTAGCAGGTTCAAAGCAAATAACAGAGTCACATTGATGATGCTCAGTGCTCTTTTCTGCCATTTTAAAATAAAAGCAAATAGAAAAAATTCTAGTCTGCAGGTGTTCAATATAAATCAGAGACTGAGTTATGACATATTTCTGCTTTCTGTGTAATTTATGCTTTTTTAAGACCTTTTGTTACAAAATGTACCTTATTGAATTTTCTGATACTTGGAGAAGAATGGAGCAAAATATAACAAAATAAGCATATCATAAGTCTTTGTTATTATTTTAAAAAGAACATAATAAAGTACATCCTCTTGTTCATATTTAGTTTTAGTGAAACCACAAAGAAGTTAACAAGAGAAAAACTCTAAATGTGATTGCAAACAGATTTGTATTTAAATGACACAGGAGAAAAAAGACAAAAGTGAGCTCTATCTTTCTGGGGTCTAAAAACATTGTAAATTTATTCTACCATTCTTAATTAACTTTTGCCTTTACAAGGGTTTATTGGAAGCTAAGGAGAGTAATAACTCTACAGGCTGGTCCTTTCAGAGTTGCATTCATATGTAGTATTAGTTTTCGTTTTATTACAACCATTCCTAAATATATACTGATTGAATATAGTGCTTATTTGATATCCCATTAACATGCTCTACTGGTTTTTTATTAATAATTTTCATATATATTACAAGTCAAAGTAAATTACAAACTAAAGGGCAGAAATTAGTTCATATTTCTTTTTTTACTAGTCTATTTTGAATATTACCAGAAATAATTTATGATTCTGTAGACAATTTCAATAAATCTGCTTTATATTGTATCACACAATTTTAAGCATTTTGCAATCTAATCATAAATTTTTATTTATAGACATACCAACGTGCACTCAATAATACACGTGTGCGTATGTGTGTGTGTCTGTGTGTGTGATATATGGTGTATTTGCAAAATGCCTGACACAGTAGTTGCTCTGTAACTGGTAACTATAATTACACATATAGATCAACTCACCAAGGATTTAGTTAATATCTCTATATCTAGAACACAGTTAAGAATAATGGCATTATTGGCTCTAAACTATTAGACATTGTGTGACTTAAAGTTTAGAATTTGTTGTTAATGTTTATCATCTAAAGAGAACCATTTAGCCTATATTCAGAAACAGATAACATTTTGCACAGAACATTAGTCTTCTATAAGCAAGTAGAGAAAAAAGCAAAGTTTTATTATAAATAGCTTATGGTCATAACAATAGTGTGGACACTGAGCAGTAACTGCGTTTATGTACCTAATTACACAAAATTTCTACCAATATAGACTTTAAACTGTCTGAGAAAGTATGTATGGTTTATAATAATTAATCCTTTTATTTCCCAATATTAATAAAATTCTGAAAAAATATGTCTATTATATACCTATATCTAATTAATGTAATTTTGCTATTATTTTTGACTATTCAAGTTCTTGAAAAAACGTTCTATAATGGTTCACTATGATTTTTGCTTTATACTTATTTTTAGGCACCTCAAAATTATGTCAAACAATGCATTTAATGCTCAGAACTGGGATTGCAAAGACAGTTCAAAAACAATTTAAAATTAATTGTTGGCTTTGTTTTTACATAAAACATAGCATTCATCCAAAGAGAATTATTTTAAGACTTAAATATAATGGAATTTGCCCTGATAGTTTTGGGCTTGTTTGGTACCCTTAACCCTTTTTTTATCTTTTTGATGTGTCCCATTTGAAGGTAAAATGTCTATCCTATGCCTGATACACCATTGTATTTTGATAACATATGTCTTGTCTGATGTATCAGGGCCTCAGCTGGAGATGGATTTTTCAACCGCAGAATGAATTTTGCCTCAGGTCTCACCCATACCTGATGTAGATGAAATTTAAAGCAGAATTTGGACTTAGATTTGTTGCTGCTATAAGGTAAGACTTTAAGGTCCATTGCAATGGGGAAAATGTGCTTTGAGTATGAGAAGGATATGCCTTTTTAGGAGGTCAAAAGGTGGAATGTTGTGTCCCCCCCAAATTCATATGTTGAAGTCCTAACACCTAGTACTTCAGAATGTAACTATATTTGAAGATTACTTTACAGAGGTAATTAAGTTAAAATGAAGTTATTGTGGTAGGCCTAATCCCATATGACTGGTGCCCTTATACGGAAATTTCAACACAGCCATGTACAGAGAAAGACAATGTGAAGACACAGTAAGAAGATAGTCATCTACAAGCCAAGAAAAGAGACTTGGAATCAACCCATCCCTTATGCATCTCAGAAAGAACCAGTCTAGTTGACACTTTGAGCTTGGACTTATAATCTCCAGAACTGTGAAAAAAATACATGCCTGTTGTTTAATACACTCAATCTGTTGTATTTTGCTGTGGCAGCACCAACAAACTAATAGAGAAGAAAACTGACTAAAACAATTAAATTTTTTTCCTATTATTAAATAGGAAAATAGACAACCTGATTGTTTAGAGGCATTGCGGGCCTTATACTTTTACTGTATAATAAATCTAATATTTTAATTTATACCTTTTAGCTAATTTATAAAGGAAATGGCATATATGTGTATACACACGTACATATACATACATACCCACATTATATACTTATAAGCTGATTCTAAGCTGCTTCATGGAAAGGATTTATAAATTCTTATTTATATTCATATATAATATAGCATATTATCTAATGCATCAATAATGTTCTTAAGTTTGAATATAATAACTAATTAAATATAATTACTTAATTTTCATTAGATGGTTAAATCTACTTTGGCCAAAACATAGCAGTTTAACATGACCATGTTAAATAAAAGTCAATTCTAAGGTGTTTTGTTTTTAACTCATCCATTCAATTAAACGTAAGTAAAGGGAAACAAGCAAATATGGATGCATTTGATACATTTCTTTGAAAAGCTATTTGCTTCACAGTTGGGCTTGGCTATATTGTCAAATAATTATAATTATGTTATTCTCATATTTTTCTCCTTTTGAAAATGAATCATGTTTACATCAATTCAGTTTATAGATAAAATAGTGCACTACATTTATCAATTTAATTCCAATTAGCTTTCCTTAACCTAAAAATATCATTCTTTATTATTAAAACAAGATTTTCATTTCCCATTCTGCAGCATTTTAAATATTTTAAGAAGAATTTTCAAGAAAGCAACTACCCAAGCAGTTTCATACCTTATCTTAATAAGAGCACTAATTTTAATGATCGAAAATAGAGTTGGACCTGTAATGAGGTCTCATGAGTACTTTATTATGTAATAAAGTAACACCCCAAAGACAAGCTATTCTGGGGAGAAAGGGAGATCTATTGATGAGAAAAGAATCTATATAATGGATTATCTATATGTCAAATAAACTTAAACAGAAACAATTGGGGTTAGCGGTTAATTTTTATAAATATACCAAACCCTTGTCTTTTAAAAATCCATACATTTTATTGTAAAAGGACTTTAGTAAGTGGATGCTTCTATTTAATGAAAAGTGTCACTAGGTGTTGCAAATGACTCTCAAAAATGCTTTGCACAGATACAAACTCCCCTCTTGTGGATTAGAGACTGGTTAGTCACCTCTCTGTTTCTTTAACTGGGAAACGTTTATAATGAACTTATCATTGTACTGAACATAGCATAAAATTCTATAGTTTAACACTAAGGTATGTGGATAATGGTAAGTATAAGCATTCATTTTCTAAAATGCACATGTATAATGAACATATAATTCTAAATATTATATAAGTAATGAATATATGACACAGCAATACATAATGCTATAATATAAAATTCATATATTCATGTATTAGTATATATAAACTATTTAACAAAAATTATATTTGTTGAGTATATTACAAACACAGATGCAAAAACGAGGTGAAAGTCTCATGCAGATGTCAGACATATAAGCAAATAAATGAACCAAAATTGGATAAGTTCTATTACATAGGTCTGTAAAAGTGCTATAGGAAGGAAGAAGGGAAAGCTGATCTTTTTGAAGGGATTTAAAGAAGATCTCACAGTCACTGATATTTAATGTACAGACATTAAAATAGACACCTTGAAAGAAAAAGGGTATGACGACCTCTAAATTACACAATGCACAGTTGTCCTATTTTTCCTAGATTATGTACTGTATTTTCCCATGTATAGTGTGCACACATGTCTTTGGCCCAAACTTTCAGGGAAAAAAATCTTTCATCCTAATTTTTTAATTCAAAGTTTTATTTGTTTACATGTAGGTAGTTGTTTTTTGTATTATAAAATAATTTTAATATTTATTTTCTAACATATTATGGGTACAAGAAATTTTATGTAACACATAATTACAAAACACAAGAACAGATACAAGGTACAAGAAATTTTATGTACCAGTAACAAATTTATGATATTTATGCATCATAGAAGGCCAAGAACTCTTCATCGTTGCAAGTCCATTGTAAGTTCAACAAAACCGATTATCCTATTCCAGGGTATTATTTTGCATATGGATATCATTATTGATCTCTAGAGTTACACTTTTAATTCATAAGTATAAATAAAATAATTGAAAACATTTATATAGAGAGAGGGAATTAGCACTATGTATAATGTGCACCCTTATTTTTCCCTCACAAATTTGGGCAAAACAGTGTGCATTATACATGGCAAAATATGGTAATTTACTATTTCTGAATCATCAATTATTCTTATTTTCCAACTTTATGGAGTTTTTAGCATTGTTATATTTTCTGTTACATATACAATTGCAATTACCTGAGTCACAGTTATCTTACCAAGCACAAGGTTTCTTCCCCTTCTACTGCACAACAGATTCCTATATGCAAAACACCTCAGGAGAACAATCCATAAGAATGTGACTGAATATATTGTTAACTATGATTGTTAAAAATGTAGAACTTTGCATTTAGAAATAACTGTGTGTTGATAAACACACTTGAACTAAGGTGATGAAAATGAGCATATTAGACAGATTTGAGAGATATTAATAGGGTAAATCTATAGAACTCGATGACCAATTAGATATAGAAGTTGAACAGATGGAGTAAGCAAAGTATAATTAAAGTTTTTTGTTTGTTTGTTTGTTTGTTTGTTTGTTTGTTTCTGCACAGGGACCAAGTAGACAATGGAAATAATTTTCACAGTAGGAAATATTAGATGTCAGTTTAAGAGGGCAGAAACAGAGAAGATTAAAAAAATCAATTTTGGATA
>NW_017731527.1:623925-638813 GCF_001890085.2 Hipposideros armiger | reverse complement strand
ATATATATATATATATATATATATATATATATATATATATCCAACTAAAATTGTACCTAGGAGCTATTTAGGTCCCCACAAAGATTAATATATAAAATTCAATGACAAATTGCCAAATCACAATGTTATATTGTGTTTAGTGATGTGGCCCAGTCATTCTTCTTAAATCCAAATATAAGCTTAGCATTATGCTGGAAAAATGGTTTAGTACGTTTACCATGGTTACAGAAATGTTCTCTCTGATTTACTCAGTGATGAGACAGCTTGTGAATTCTGTCATCTCTTCTTGGGTACAATATTGAAACTTTTTGCTAGAAGAATATCTAATTTGCTCACAGATAATTTATCAGAATTGGACTGGTTTACCTCTTTCACAAGTTGCTTTGGCAGAGCAAACAGAGTCCTAGCCTGGTCAGTGTTTGGTTTGCGTCACTCAAGGATATACAGGAGATAATGAATTAGAGGCAGCCAGAGCCTGTGAATCTTCTGGTTGGAAAAGTTCCAAGTTGTCTTTGGCACAGATTTTCTCTTATTCAAAGGTGTTAGTTTTGGAAAGTTAGGGAGCTGGGATTGAGATACATGGGAAGTGAAATATACCGCAAAGGAAGCTTGTGTCTGTTACTTCAGAAGGAGATATAAGAATTTGAGTAGACTCCCTGCAGTCAGCACCTTTAAGAGCTTGTTTGAAATATACTTTCAAATGATTTCTGTATATTGGGAATAGGCAGACAACCTTAAGTCATAAAAGAAACACTGATAAAATTAGGACAAGTAGCTATACATGGGATGTTAGTCTCCTATATACTTTTAGATTTTTTATGTGGAACTCCAAATTTTGAATTTTGTATAAAATTTATCAATTAGTGTCCATAGTAATAATTTCTTTGAAAATCACCTCATTTTTTTTTCTTTTTCCTTTCCCTCTAAAGAGAGGGAGGTGAGATGAGTACAGCCTGTATTCATTTGAGATGAACTGAGATTCAAATCCCAGCTCCGTAGCTTAGTAATCAGGGGGCCTGCACCAAGCCACTGCCCCTTCAAAGCATCTCTCTATCATATGAAATTGCGGATCATGCTGTCCTCACAGGGGAGTTGAAGGGTAATGAAAATGCCTGTAAAGCATCAAGCTCAATGTCAAAGGTCCTAATATTGGAGAGTATTTGCCATTTTCCATCTTCACTCAAATGTGAGTATGTGTGTGTGCATGAGAGAGAGAAATAGAGAAGACTGAGAAAGGCTGAGGGAGTAAAAAACAGAGAGGATAAATGGTTTAAAGACAGAGAAAGTGCATGTTTCAGAAAACTCATTTATATCGCTTACATTTATTTTACAAAACATACCAAAGAATGCAAGTACACTCTTTTTTGAGGAATTTCTCATTTGTGAAATTTCATTGAAAAATAAAACCTGGTAGAAGAGAGGCTTTAAAGAATTTAAGGGAAAAACTTGTTCTATTCTAGTGCTGTTTGCTGGTATCAAAATAAAGCCAAACATCTACACATAGATAATTTAACATAGTAGACCTGGCAATCTGAAAACATTCCCAGAGTTAATTTGACAACCACATAGGAAATGGGTATCTACTACATTCAAAATGAGCAAAGATGACCTCTTTTCATACATGCTTCACTAAGATTCTCACTGCTGCTAAGCTTGTTAATAACAAATAACAAGAGAAAGGTCACAGCCTTGTGTGATATAAATCAGCCCTGTTTTGAAATTACACATTTACGAATGTTGAGGACAAGATCTCTAGGAGGTGGTTTTCCTACCAAATATGTAACTTTTATCTTTATGTTTCTAAACTCTATATAGTCTCCTGCATATTATGCAACTAACTGTATTTCTTACATACAAGGTCAGACAATTAAGTTTGCAAACTCACCCTAGAAAAAGTGCTCTATACCTCATTGCTGAATATCACTACAGTCACCTTCAAAGTAATCCCCTTGGGAAGCTAAGGACCAATGCCAGTGCCTAGTCCACCCTTCAAAACAATTTTGGAACTCTTTTTCTGAAATGGACATCAGAGCTGTCATCATATTAACCTTGATGTCCTGAATGTCTTCAAATGTCTTCCTTTCAATCTTTCCTTTATCTTCAAAGTAAAGAAAGAAGTCATTGGGGGCCAGATCAGGTGAGTAGGGAGGGTGTTCCAATATAGTTATTTGTTTCCTGGCTAAAAACTCCCTCACAGAGAGTGCCACGTGAGCTGGTGCATTGTCGTGATGCAAGAGCCATGAATTTAATTGTTAGCGAGAAGTTCAGGTCGTCTAACTTTTTCATGCAGCCTTTTCAGCATTTCCAAATAGTAAACTTGGTTAACTATTTGTCCAGTTGGTATAAATTCATAATGAATGATCCCTCTGATATCAAAAAAGGTTGGCAACATTGTTGCAATACAGTTTGTGAACTTAATTCTCAGACCTCATACAACTTCAAAACTTTTAAATGAATGTTTATAAAATCATAATTGATTCACTTATATTGCTTTAAACTTCAATATTAACTTCAAAATTAGAGCTAGGCTATACTAACACTAATCACAATTCTCTCAAAAATCATGGGGCTTGGATCTTGGGATCAACATCAGTGATTTTTAAGAGGGTAGATATAGAGTATTGAGACAACACAGCACACTTAGAACAACAGCAAAAGTGACAGTGTAAAAACACCTACCCAATAAACTTTAAGTTTTCAAAATCATAACCTCATGATGTTATGGTAAGGATTCAGATGAACTGTAAAGTGCTAAAGGAAATTTAGTTAGTTTTACTATGTGATAGGTCACTTAGTTATTTGACAAACATTTCTAGAGCACTTATTTTGAGCAAGGAGATGTTTTAGACTGTGAGGGTATAGTGGCGAAGGAAACCAGACAACATCCCTGTCCTCACAGAAATACCATTCTTATAGTATCATTTTAGACAGCAATCTTCTCAATGTTTAGTATTTTCCATCCCAGATTTCTTTCTTCCTATGACTTAACAAATCTAGAGTTGGACACAGAATATTTTTAAATTATCATATATATGTATATGTATGGATACTTTAACACAAAATTGTTTATATTGATATAGAATCATTCGATTGACTCTTTAGCACACAAAATTTTTATGCAAAAATTAAAACATTTTTCTTTGTTTATGTTACTTCAATACATTTTTATCAAAGTTCACTGATAGATGATTTTGAAATTAGGATTTGTATGGAATAAGATTAATAAAAATGGCATGTCTAAAAATATTATCATTAGTGTTATAAATGTGCTTTATTTCTCAAAATAGTGTAAGATTTATAATGAACTGATTGCTTCCTCCCAAATTTATATATTGAAGCTGTCAACCCCCAATATTATTATATGTGGAGCTAAGGACTTTAAAAAGTAAGGTTAAACAACATCATAAGGGTGGGACCCTAATCTATAAGGTTTAGGGGCCTCATTAAAAGAGGAAGAGATGCCAGAAATATCTTTCTCTGTGTGCACACAAAGAAAAGTCACCGTTAGCACACAAGGAGAAGGCGACTGTCTAAAAGCCAGTATGCTGGGTCTCACTGGAAACTGGCACCTTGATCTGGACTTTCAGCTTCCAGAATTGTGAGAAAATAATTTCCTGTTGTTTAAGTTTCCTAGTCTCTAGCTCAGGAGACAAATATAATTTATAATAGACCAGCTAAGGACTGTGCTTTTATTTTGTATACTTCTAAAAATATTGTCTTAATAGTATTTATTTTAGATGTGAAATAGGGAGAAACTCAATACATCTTGCTAAGATATCAATTGTAATTTTAAGAATGATAATATATCAATAATTTAGAGTACACTGTATTAACCAGAGAAGCCTACGATTTCATGATCAGAAAAAAGCAAACATTTGGTTTTCCAACAGAACTGAGGACACTGGTGTTTTGTGATGTCATAGTCACAATATACTCATATATATGGTATATTGTGACTATGACATCACAAATATTATTATATTTATATATTATATATATATATAAATATATAAAATGTGTAAGGAAAGCTAGCAAGAGTAAAATAACAATATAAATCCAGAAGTAGGCACATAAAGTTTGATTGACAAAAGAAAAATAATTATTATTATGAATGCCACATACTTATATAGCATAATGTAATTGACAAGCTATTTCACATGCATTTCCTCAATTACCCCCAAACCCACATGAGGTCACAGAAATATTAACAGAAGTGTCATATTAAGTATTATTAGAGAGTTTCTTATATATCTTCCCTTGAAGAAAATTACAATTGCAATTTTATCATTAAGCATGTGATTCTTTGATTAATGCTTGTCTTCCCCATTCAGGACTATCAGATACAGGTTGCTGTTTTTCCTTTTCATTATATACAATTTGTTTAACTATTTAAAATTTAAATTACATGCAAAAAAACTTCTAAATGCCTAAGGTCTCTTTCTTCCTGATCCTGAAAAGTTTTGTTTTAGGGAACCACTTGAGAAGCTTGATTTATTTTCTTTTTTTAATGAAAGAAGGATCAAATTTTATTCACCCTAATCATTTCATGGAAAAAAATTGATACACTCATGAAATTCAAATACTATGTTAATGTAAACACAATCAATTTAGTCTTTAAACTGGCTAGGAATAAAACAGTAGTCCTGATTGACAAATTCTTTTGGGAATCAAGTTCTTTTGAATATTCTAAAGATGGAAAACTTTATCAGCCTTCCTTCTACTATAGGAGGAGATATCCCAATGCTCTGAAATATTCCTTGAGATGATTCTATGGCCTATCGAATCTGAGGACCATCTGGTGATATAATGACAGTCAACAAGTATAAGTAAGGTCTTGATCTTTATCTCAACTTCCACCTCATCTCATATTCACTTGCAGTATTCTTGATAGAGCTAATGCCCATCAGGATAGTCATTGCAATTAAATGATGCTATAGTCCACCTAGTGTGGCAGCTACTCTTCCTACCATCTAAAGACCGCAAGACCTGTAACTAGAGAAATATGAATAGGAGGTTGCAAAAGAAAATTTCTCTGACTAGATTAGAAAATGTTCTCTCATAGCCAGCAAAAGGAGCACATGGAACCCAAATGAGTTATTCATCCATTCATTATTCTTGAAAAAGTATCTTAAGTGTAGATAGATAATTGGACTCAGCACAAAGGATACAAAATTGGTAAGCAAAAGAAATGCTATGCACAATTTCATGAAATTCACAGTCTAATCAGAAAGGAAAACATTGATCATATACTTCTAAATATCAGTGAAATTGCAATCATAATATTTATGACAGAGGTAACAGCATGGGCAAAAACTTTCAGTAAATAAATGAGTGAATGAATGAATGAATGAATGTCACAATGGATAGAAAAGACTGAAAGAAGAAGACTAGTCTAGCTGCCCCAGAAGGCAACAAGAGGAAGTAGAGACAGATTTTTCTCACACAGGGACTTGCTAATTTTAACCTTAGAAAAAAGTTCAGTGTCTGTGCCTACAAATTTCAAGTGTAAAGGTTAGAGAAGAAAAAATATAAAACTTGTGTTTTGAAAAGATAATTTATGTAGCATTGTAGACAAAGGGAAATGATTATAGGGACCCTTGGGTGGATATGGGAAAACAGTTATTAAACGTTTGCAATTAGAAGCATCTGGGCTTTCTACTCAATGCATTATATAAATTTGGAAGAATAAATGTTTGCTAACTGCTAAAATAATTCTTCTTTATACCTTTCTTCTTTGCATGGAAGGTAGCATTAGCTGCCAGGAATAAATTTATAAATACACTGGCTAAATTGTACAGCTATTTCATACACTATTTATCATTCAAATATGAGAAAAGTAAGCTATCATAAATGCCTGTCTCCATTTGCTGGAAAAATGAATGCAGTATATTGATTCCAAGATAATGAACAGCAATATTCTCTTGCTCTGACACTGAAATAGCTATTTTTATTTTTGTGCATTTTCTCTATTATTAAGTAACTACTAAATTGAGAAACATGGAAGTATTTCAAAAAGTAAAATCTATGGAAAATATTAATTGCTATGAGCTGAATGTTTGTGTCTCCCTAAAATCCATATGTTGAAGCCCTAATCCCCAATGTGATTGTGTTTGGGAATGGGGTGTTTGGCGAGGGGGCCCAGGCAGGGGGAGTGATTAAGTCCTAAATCTGAGCCCTCCTGATGAGATAAGTACTCTTTTAAGAAGAGACAGTAAAGATAGCACCACTCCCTCTCTCTCCCAGGTGTGTGTGATGACATGGCCTTCTACAAATCAGAGAGAGGATCTTCACCAGACATGGGACCTGCTGGTGCCTAGAACTGTGGTTAATTAAATGTTCTTTTCTAAGCCATGCAACCTATGGTATATATTTACATATTTTTTTTACAGCAGCCCAAGTTGATTGAGATAACATATACGAGTAAGTATACACAATCAACATTTAGAAAGTGCATACATGAACATTAAATAAATACATTAATGAATCAATTTCTAATCTTAAGGAAAAATCTAATTTCATGCAGAATGTGTAGAGGTTCTGAATATATATATATATTAGATCAGTCACACAAACACAGTTCCTAAAATATGGAGTATCAAATGTGAAGCCTATTAAGATAATTTATTTGTATGTTTTCAGTGGAATTACTATCTAGTATTCATTAAAAAGTGACAGAAATGCCATAAAATAACACAGAGTTTCACTGTAATAGAAACTAAATGTATCATTCTAGCATTTTGATACCAAAGTTATCTACTAGGATGAAAAAAATTATAATTTAATTTCATATTACTTTATATATAATATAGCATTGAAAAAAGCTTAGACTATTTGAGGTACTCCAAATTTCCTCCTTTTTCTGGAGATTGAAAGTATATTACAAAGTGACTAAAGAGTATTAATACTTCAAATAAAGAACAAATATGCAACTTAAATTCTTATAATTTTCAGCTTTCTCAGATCATTTAGTCAGTCCTCCAACATTTGACAACCTTGTCCTCAGCTTGCTCTGCCTGTAGCACTGTAATTCTCCTTTACAGCCCTTGAAGTTCACACCTGCTATATGGCAATGCTACATGCTATGGGGAACAAAGATGAATTGAACATTATTCTTGCACTCTAAAAATTCAGAGAAGCAGCAGGTGAAGGCTGGAAGGCAATAGCTGATTAAATTCCATGTAGTAAATACTATAAAAAGTTATGTAGGAAGTGTTATATGAACACAGATAGGGGAATGGCTGATTTTGTAGAAAATGCTCTGTATGGTTAAGAATGGCTTCTAACAAAAGAAGTACATAAGAATTGAGTTTTGATATTAAATCACTTTATTATCATTATTGTTTGTTTCAGGAAATAGCAAGAAAACATCAATGATGCCAGAAAACTAAATATGTTGGTGTGATTGTAAAAATTGTTCCAATTGGTCAGGGGTTTCATTTTCACCGAATACACTAGCTTTTCTTATAACAAATAAAAGGTAGTACTGGCCTGATGTCTATGTGAAGACATCGCTCCTAGTTTGCGCTCCATTGCCCACTCCATCCTGAATTTCTAAGCAGTAATTCCCTGGAGTCCTTATATTAGCTGCGTTCACATGCTGTTGAGCTTGTTCTCTATCTTAGCTTCCTAATTAGTCAGTAAATATTTTAACAGGACATTTTCTTTGATCACTTAAAAAATACTATCTATAATGTTATACACAGAGACGATCTAAATCAATATTTGCTTCATTAAATGGAATTCAGTCATTTTCCTTTTTTTTTTCTCATAAGCAGTATGCTCACCTTAGAATTATGCCCCTCAAGTCTAAACTTCAGACCTACCAAACGATGTGCTTTTAAAAAGAAGTCTCTCTCTGTCATGCGCCACATCTTGCATGTGTTCCTGTCCTGGCTTTAAACATCCTTACTTCCAACAGCCTAACACATTTCTAAGAGTTTATCAAAACATAAATGTAGACATCATTTCTTTCTGGAAACCTCATCTATCTCCTAATATCCATCAGATATAACTATGTTAATAACATACCTCTATCAGGGTGCTTAAGATCCTTATTGTAATTCTCTCCTTACTTTCTTGCCTTGCTTAAACTGGGGAAAGAAGATGGAGGTTATTCATCATTGTGTTTCTAAATGTTAGTTTGAAGTGATACTTCGACTTAAAAAAATAAATAAGCTGTAATATCAAGAACCTTGAAATACATGGGTAGCTATGAACATGCTTATTTGTAAGCCATTCCAGATACTGGAAACATGTGGCTGGAAATGCAGGCAAATCTGGTTAATAATAGAGGAGAGAAAGTAGTTCTACTATACTGTAATGTAGGCTTAATAAAAAAAACATAGGTAAGATATGAATGAAAAAATTTATGAATGAATGCTTTGTTGAATTAGTCAATGAGTAAATAGGACCAGAAATTCAGTCTGTGATTAGAACAGGGGATTCTAGAAAGTTGTGTGGTTAAAATCAATTTCTCAGTTAAAAGGGATCAAATACATGGTGATGGAAGGAGAACTGACTCTGGGTGGTGAACACACAATGTGATACAGAGATGATGTATTACAGAATTGTACACCTGAAACCTATGTAACTTTACTAACAATTGTCACTCCAATTAACTTTAATTAAAAAAAAATCAATTTCTTAATTAAGCAAGAGGATGATAACAAAAGTATAAGCAGGGTATTAATTTGTTTAGTAAAGACTAGAATGAGGATAATTTATGGGGATAGAGACTAATAGGAGATTATTAACTAATAGAGAAATAATAATAACAGAAGATTAACTGGTAAGGTAGGACTGTGAAATCATAGAAGACAGACATAGGAGGGATTGTCAAGGAGGACTTGCCAGAATGTGGCAAGTATTATTTCAACCACTGATCCACTATTCATTCAATACGATATTTATTCTAGGCATAGCACTATTCACTGTAAAAAATATTTGTGTAAAAGTAGATCCTGCCCTCAAAAACTTTATGTTTAAGTAAGGGTGGAGAAAGAATTCTGAAGAAGGAATTAGAGCTCTTGGGAATTTGGAAAACTCATGATGCGTGTTTGTGACAGATGGCACTAGTTCATTTTTGGAAGTACTAGAGTCATTCACATCTATGTTATTGCTATGTCATTTGACAGCTGACAGTTCTAGCTTCATTCTTAAAAAAAATGAGCGATTTGGTTACATTTTGGAGATTTTACAAGTTGAACATGAAAGACCAAACTGCATTTTTGCCATATTTTACTGTTTTACTTCCATAAATGGAAGAATGAGTGTCAAGCTTGTGAAAAGCTGCATAAAGTTTATGGTGACAATGCTCTCCAAGAATGTCAGTGCCAACGATAGTTCATGAAATTCCATGCTGGTGATTTTGATCTCAACGACGCTCCTTAGTCAGGGAGGACCACCGAGGTTGATGATGACAAAATGAAGGCATTGAATGAGTCAAACCCATGTAACACGACACGAGTGATTGCAGAAACATTAAACATCCATCATTCAAGCATTCACAACTACCTGAAGAAGCTGGGATACTTAAGCAAGCTCGATATTTGGGTTCCGTATGAACTCAAAAAAGTTCATTTGATGGCACGTATAAACATCTGTGATATGCTCATTAAGTGTGAAGAAAATGATCCTTTTTTTAAGCAACTTATAACTGGTGATGGGAAGTGGATTGTTTATAACAATGTGGTGTGCAAACGTTCTTTGTACTGATGTGATGATTCACCTCAAACGACATTGAAAGCAGACATTCATCAGAGAAAGGTTATGCTCTCAGTGTGGTGCAATTTTAAAGATGTCCTGTTTTTTGAACTCCAACCAAGGAACCAAACAATCAATTTGCATGTGTACTGTCAGCAATTAGACAGTTTGAAAGAATCCATCATCCAGAAACATCCAAAGCTTGTTAATTGTAAAGGAGTTGTGTTCCATCACGATAACTCAAGACACACAAGTTTGATCACCCGTCAAAAATTACTGGAGCTTGGATGGGATGTGTTGCCACACCCATCATACTCACCTGACCTTGCACCACCAGACTTCCACTTGTTTCNCCATGGATTTAGGAATTCAGGATATGAGAGATATGTGGAGATAAAGATAGAGAGATAGGGACAGAGGGTGAGAGAGAAAAAAATATATATATATGTATGTATATGTCTGGGCAATCCCTGATTATTTTAAATTATTACTCAATATAAGTCAACTTCTATTCCTTCACTGCCCCACAACCTTTTCCCAGAAATTCCTGGATTCATCTAGAAAAATTTGGTGCCACTTGTTCTGAAGTTTTGGCCATACAGAATGGCACAGGTGTTCCTGGCTTACCAGATTTTAAATCCCACTGTCGGCTGGAAATCTTCACACGAAGCCTCCAAAATGCCTCAAAAATCAGGTTTCCAAGCAGAATCATACACTGCCATATGGGAAATTACAAAGAGAATCATGCCAGACCTTGTGATTGTTAAGAGCATTGAAAAATAGATTTTTGGATGAGATTTGTTTTAAAAAATTACATGCTGGCTCAAATATATTTTGCTGACCCTGAGCATGGGGGGAAAAGAACAAAAAAGGAAATGAATGAACTGAATTATTGGGTCATAAGCACACTCACTCTGGTATAGGAACAAATCTCTGGCACCTAACCTGACCTTTCAGATCCTCTGTAACTTATGTTTGTTTTCCTCCTCCGCAGTCTCACACTTCATGTGCTACCAGCCACAGTAAATAACTGCTGCCCAGGCTAGTAACTCTATAACCCTGTGCTCTATCTTCCTTTCATTTTCTTCACTAATGCTTCTAGAGCACCTACTAAGTGCCAGACCCAGTACCCATGGTACAGTGAAAAATACATATGCAATAAATATGCTTTCACAGTATTTGTAAAAACAGGATTCATGGCCGAACCATAAATAATATGGGAAGGCAAAGAAAAGGTGCTCTGGTTCTGGGAAGGTGGGAAGACTTCTCTTTTTGACTAACAGAGTGAGTGAAAACTCCAATCCTCAATCAGTGTCATTATTTGTTTTCCCTCTTGTACAAGGGGAATACAGTGCAGCTTGAGAAAAACCACAGCTATTAAAACCATGGCTTCCCTTTCTCCAACCATTATCTCATTTTTGCTTTGCCTTTATCTCCTGTTTCCTATGTATTTGGTTCCTTCGTATTTATTGGCTTCTCCCCACAGGCCCCGAGCAATCTCACGTGTTTTCCACAATGAAAAAAATAAAAATAAAAANAAAAAAAATCAATTTCTTAATTAAGCAAGAGGATGATAACAAAAGTATAAGCAGGGTATTAATTTGTTTAGTAAAGACTAGAATGAGGATAATTTATGGGGATAGAGACTAATAGGAGATTATTAACTAATAGAGAAATAATAATAACAGAAGATTAACTGGTAAGGTAGGACTGTGAAATCATAGAAGACAGACATAGGAGGGATTGTCAAGGAGGACTTGCCAGAATGTGGCAAGTATTATTTCAACCACTGATCCACTATTCATTCAATACGATATTTATTCTAGGCATAGCACTATTCACTGTAAAAAATATTTGTGTAAAAGTAGATCCTGCCCTCAAAAACTTTATGTTTAAGTAAGGGTGGAGAAAGAATTCTGAAGAAGGAATTAGAGCTCTTGGGAATTTGGAAAACTCATGATGCGTGTTTGTGACAGATGGCACTAGTTCATTTTTGGAAGTACTAGAGTCATTCACATCTATGTTATTGCTATGTCATTTGACAGCTGACAGTTCTAGCTTCATTCTTAAAAAAAATGAGCGATTTGGTTACATTTTGGAGATTTTACAAGTTGAACATGAAAGACCAAACTGCATTTTTGCCATATTTTACTGTTTTACTTCCATAAATGGAAGAATGAGTGTCAAGCTTGTGAAAAGCTGCATAAAGTTTATGGTGACAATGCTCTCCAAGAATGTCAGTGCCAACGATAGTTCATGAAATTCCATGCTGGTGATTTTGATCTCAACGACGCTCCTTAGTCAGGGAGGACCACCGAGGTTGATGATGACAAAATGAAGGCATTGAATGAGTCAAACCCATGTAACACGACACGAGTGATTGCAGAAACATTAAACATCCATCATTCAAGCATTCACAACTACCTGAAGAAGCTGGGATACTTAAGCAAGCTCGATATTTGGGTTCCGTATGAACTCAAAAAAGTTCATTTGATGGCACGTATAAACATCTGTGATATGCTCATTAAGTGTGAAGAAAATGATCCTTTTTTTAAGCAACTTATAACTGGTGATGGGAAGTGGATTGTTTATAACAATGTGGTGTGCAAACGTTCTTTGTACTGATGTGATGATTCACCTCAAACGACATTGAAAGCAGACATTCATCAGAGAAAGGTTATGCTCTCAGTGTGGTGCAATTTTAAAGATGTCCTGTTTTTCGAACTCCAACCAAGGAACCAAACAATCAATTTGCATGTGTACTGTCAGCAATTAGACAGTTTGAAAGAATCCATCATCCAGAAACATCCAAAGCTTGTTAATTGTAAAGGAGTTGTGTTCCATCACGATAACTCAAGACACACAAGTTTGATCACCCGTCAAAAATTACTGGAGCTTGGATGGGATGTGTTGCCACACCCATCATACTCACCTGACCTTGCACCACCAGACTTCCACTTGTTTCGCTCTCTTCAAACTCTTTGCGTTCTATAACGTTCAATTCAAATGAGGCTGTAAATCAGCACCTTGTTCAGTTTTTCACCAATAAAGACAGGTCCTTCTATGAACAAGGACTTATGAAGCTCATTGAAAGATGGCAAAAAGTTATCGAAAAAAGCGGACAATATATCATTGATTGATCTTTGTTCTTTATATAAATAAATGACCTTTGAAAAACATAGACAAAATATGTCATCACTTCTGCAAAGACCCAATAGAACATGATAGGAAGAACTTCAGTAGATCATGTGGCTTATAAAAAGGAGAGGAAAATCCTACAGCAGCCACCTAAGTTAGGAAGGTGAGGAATGTGTTGAGAAGAAAGGTCTGATTTGGCTGGAGAATGTGTCATGAATAGATAACTGAAAGAGGATGAATTAGAAAAAAAATAGGGTTATGAAGGACAGCGATTTGAATATGTAGCTAACAGGTTTAGGTTAAGTATTAGAGGGGATATCTCTTATTTTGGTCATCTTGCATCTCTTACCTGCTTTTATTTACTTTTATTCATGTTTATTTATTTTGTGTAAAGATATCCAGAATTATCTTTTGAAAATATCCATTTTCACTAAGGGCCATTCCAACTCTCTCTCCCAGGAATTTGAATCTCAGTCATTGACACAGGAGAGATAATGGGAAGAGCTGACGTTCATGGCTTGCAGTGTCATGGACAGATTTCCCTCTTTTCCCTGCACATTTCCCTGTGTACTGTCCTTTGCAAAAGCTGGTTGCTTGACTTTTCCTTTTGATGTATGAACTACCATGAACACTTTCAATAAATTCCTTTTGTTCCCTTTAAGTAGGCTAGAGTTGATTCCTCTTGCTTAAAACCAATGTGCCTTCATTCAGAAACCACTAGGATTACATTAGATGACATTTTCACATGGATGGTGGGAGTCAGAATAAAACAATATTTGTTTCACATATGTAGTTTTCAAAGAAGGACTGAAAAATCAAAATATCTGTCCAGTGAAAGAGATATTATAGTACAGGATTTATTCTAAGACATCTTTTATAGAAAATGTTGTACTGCCTTTCGGAGAAAATTATAAATCAATGTACAAAATAACTGTGACTTAGAATGGGTTCTTGCAAAATATAACTTTGCTATGCTTTTGCAGTCAGTCCATCAAATCAACAATTTATACTGAGAAAACAAGGTTCACATTATTCTTGGAGAGCTTGAAGAAGATATTTTCAATTACTTGAAAATGTGTAGCTGGCAGGAAATGTATTCATGTTCAAGTAATTTTCGTGTAAAAGACAAAAGGTTACGCATAAACTGAAGATAGAACAGACTCAGGATGAAAAACAATAAAAGCAAAAAATTAATTTTTCTAATTTAAAATGTCATCTGATTCACATGTCAGGTACTCAAATCTATTGCTAACATTAAACAACAACTTTTGCTACAAATAATAGCTGAAAAGTGTTTATAACTAACGGGCAGAGTATATCCCACAGACTATGTAGATTATCAGACTTCAGTTTCAGAAGACTGCCACAGGACGGACTCTAATTCTTAGGGCTCTTTGATGACACCAGAACAGGAAACCCAATCCACGTTGGCTTAAGAAAATAGGATATGTATTGACTCACACGAATAAATTTTTCTGGAAGGGGGTTGTCTTAAAGCGCAACTCAATTGGCTTAAATGCTATAAACATGGTTTATAGATTCAGCTCCTCTCTTTAAATCTCTCCCCTTTCATGATTTGTTATTATCTAACTCCATCATGATCACAGGATCACTCTACCAAGTCAAACTCCAGAGGAATGAGAAATTTCTAGCCCTTCAACGTGTTGAAGTCTTGGCTTGATTCTCATTGTCTAAATTGAATGGTACCCATTCTTGACAATATCAGGATGACATGTGTTGATTGACTTGCAGTTGTTGTAACAAAAAATTGTGCATATAGTAATAATACAAATCATAATCATAATAATATCAGTGAATACTTATAGTCCTTAGTTTTAGAATTTATGAACTTGGAATAGATTTATTTATAGATCTTCAAAATAACCATAAGACATAATGCACAATTACTGTCCACAGTACATTGATAAAAAAGCTGAAGCACAGAGAAGTTAATTTGCTTGACAACGTTCACACAGATGTTAAGTGGAAGAGCTGGGGTTTGATCTGAAGTTGTGTGGTTCTAAGGTCTACAAGGTACAATGGTTATT
>NW_017731527.1:619450-623896 GCF_001890085.2 Hipposideros armiger | reverse complement strand
TTCCAAACCACATGTGCTAAAAGAAGTCATAACAGAAAATGTGAGGTGCTATTTCCCAGAAGATAAGGAAACTGAGGCACAGAGAAACTAAATAGCTCCTCTGAAGTAATTAATCAGTGAATGGTTGAGCTAGAATTCAAAGTAGGTCTTTTTGATGGCAGAATTAGAAGTTCCCAATACTGTAATATGTGAATACATGTGATTGACTGTTACTGAATATATTTGTAGACAGATAAAGTAACCAGAATTTTATTTGGAGTGTATTAGCTTGATGAATTTCCGTTTCTCCCATTAATCAAGTTCCTGAGAGTCTAAGAGCTGTCATAAGTCTTAGGTTTTGTCCTCTAATTTTGAAGGGATATTTCTGACACCATTAATACTGACTCATAGGAATGAAGTTGCATATGATGCAGGGAAATCTATGCCAAAGGGAAAGAGGTAATGGCAAGTCCAAGACTTTGTCCACACAAAGACCCTACTGCAGACCAATGACATTCAATCTCTGGTAATGGGGCCTGGGCATCCATATTTTTAAAACAGTCGTTAGTGTTTTTTAATATTAGTCAGTATTGAGAAACGCTGTTCTAGAAAAATAATACTGCATAGCCAATTCCCACATCATGTAGGAAATACCATCAGTGGACTTTGGGGAAGTTGCCAAGGAGATGTGTCTGAGGAAGCTCTTCTGACTCTCTCTAGCCTAAACAAAGCCTATAATAGATCCAGAAGATTCTCTGTGCTGTAGTTAGGGGACAGGTAGGTTCTGAGAGGGCAAAAGAAGGTGAAGGTTGGGGTTAGGACCAGAGACCCCTGTTTTTCTTTGGTTTTAATAAGTGGCAAAAATGACAAGGACCATAGACACCAGCAACAGGTGCTATTAAATCTGTCTGGAAAGCCAGGGAGGATAAATTTTTTTCCAGAGTCACCCATCCAGGCCCAAGAGCAGAGGGGCCACTTCACAACAAACGTCCAGAATGTCACATGCATCTGAGATCGAATATAACCTTGAAAGGAACAGAAAGTCTTCTTCTATTCTCCCTGAACTTTTCATTTTTTCTTCTTCAATTCAAGCAGTTAGTAATGTCTGTGCTTCTTTGCCTGTAAATAGGTTTGTGACAGGAAAGAAAGCACAGTTGCCAACAACACATCATTTTCTCAGATGTGATTTCATGAAGTCTGAACCCACTGAGGAAATTTTAAAAAGTGCCTCTAAGGAAATTCTAAAGAGAGATAACACCTTTGAAAGAAACATGGAAAGGAACATAATTTATCTAATAGATGGTGAGGAGTCCAATGTCCCAGCTGGGGAAAAAGAGAGTGAACTGTGAGCCCAGAAACCAGGGAGAGTGAGAGAGGAATGAGGCATTTGCACAGAAAGATAAGCCCATATACATCAGTCTTTACTAGGTAATGGGGTGCTATCATGAATTTCATCAGAAAACAGTAAATCTCCTAGTATATCCACATAAACATATACTCTTGTTATATTCACTTAAACATATATGTATTACCACAAATATATCTACATCTAGAATTCAAGCCACTGACAGAATACTAAGCCCCCCATTAAAAAAATCTTAAGCTACTATATGGACTCATATACAAGTTTGTGCATTTTAGAACAAGAGTTGAAATAAAAACTTTCTTCTGGATACATTTTAATTGCCCAGAAAATCTAATAAATAAGGATATTCTAAGGACATTCCATTTCTCCAACTTTGAGGTTACTTCAGTTCTTACAACATTGTACCATTTATCTAATAGAAAATAGTAACTTATCCCATGTTTGTCTTCAAATATTGGGTTCTGACATTTTTAATTGTCTAGTAAATTTTGGTGTTGATTAACAGTTGTTTTAAAGATAATTATGCAGGGATCCATTTTTCAGTTTATCTTGCTCAGTGCTATCTAAAGTTGCTATTGTGGTTCAAAGGAGTATCTCAAAAGGAAAGTGATTTATTCAGTAATTAAAGCAAACTAAATCTATACCAACTCAGTGCAAATTAAATTTGATTTTTTTAAAAGACTTGTATTAAAATACAAGTAACATGCAATGTTATACTAGTTTCAGGTGTACACACCATAGTTATTCAACATTTATATACCTAAAGAAGTGATCACCATGATAAGTCCAGCAACCATCTGACACTGTACCATGCTATCACAATAGTATTGACTATATTCCCTATGCTGTACATTACACCAGGTGTACAGCATAGTGGTTGGACATTTATAAAATTTAAGAAGTGATCCCCCTGACTAGTTTAGTACCCACCTGGCATTATACATAGCTATTACCATATTATTGACTACATTCCTTAAACTTTATTTTACATCCCCATGACTATCATGTAACTACCAATGTGTACTTCTTAATCCTTTCCCCTTTTTCACCATTCCCATCTACCATCCCATCTGGGAATCATAAAATTGTTCTTTGTATCTATGAGTTAGGTTCTGTTTCTTTTTGTTGTTGTTGTTCTTTAGATTCCACATATAAACGAAATCACATTGCAGCTGTCTATCTTTGTCTGACACTCCATTCAGCACAACACCCTTCAAGTTTATCCATGCTGCTGCCATTGATGGCAAGAACCCATTTCCTGCCCTAGCTGAGCAATGTTCCATTGTATATATGTACCACTTCCTCTTTATCAATTCTTCCATCAACAGACACCCAAGCTGCCTCCACATTTTGGCCATTGTAAACAATGCTACAATGAACATATGGATGCACACATTCCCCCTGAAGAGGAACACTTCGGAGTGCAGCCACCCTCGTCTCACTCAGCCACAGTCTCTGCTGGTTTCGACACACAGAAATTATAGGGGTTCTTCTCCATGGCCTGAGACTGGACTGTGGACCCTGGTATGGTGTTGGGACCCCTCAATCCTCCGGGGGTGAGTGGGGCAGGTATCCTCCACAACCAAGATCTCCCTCCTGATTTTTAATGGTCACATGCGGGTGTGGGACCAGCCCCTCCTATCAGTCTCAAGGTGGATTCTTCTGTATGTCTGTAGTTGTAGGGCTTTGGTTCAGCTAACTTCAGGTGATTCTTAATGATGGTTGTTCTGCATTTTAGTTATAATTTTGATGTGGTCAGGACAGGATGTCAGCACAGCATTTACCTATTTAGCCATCTTGAATGGATCCCTAAGTGAATGTTAACTTAGTCTAAACTGTACTCTTTTTCAAATGTAAAGTAGTATTTATATTGTTGCTATTTATATTGTTAGTATGTTTAATACAGTTGGGTTTTAGTAATATTTTCTATTTAGTTTTAATTTTGTTTTCTAAGAAAAGTAAATGATACTAAAAATGAATGTGTGTATTTTTACTGAAATTAAGCATAGTGAGAGAAGAAAGCTTGGGTGATTTTAAAACTATAAATAAGATAATGATTTAAAATCACATACACGCTAATTTACTTTCAGTTAATCATTTCTGAATAGATTTTTATGTACCTGGCTGGCAATGCTTTCCATAAACATATAATAATAAATTTGTTTTGATATGGCCCATAAAAATCTTCTCATAATTTTATTAATTCCATTTATGTATTCATTAAATTGTGAACAGTGTAAATAATCATTGAATCCCCTTTCACCTGCTGTGATCTGCAGTTCTCAGTTGGTGTCAATTTTCTTAGAGATTAAGTTAGTTGAAAGCTAAAACATGAATATGAGCAAATGTTGTAAAATGTAGAACTCTTCCACATATTACTAATAAAATACAATATAAAAAAGTTAAATCAATAGGCCAAGAGTATGGGAAATGAATAAAGATACATGCAAATTCAGGTTTATATTTTCAAAAACTATACATACCACACTAAAATTCAAACATATATTAAAGAATGTATATATATTTATACAGATAAAATCTATAGAAATTATGCAATTATGGTGGCATAATAAAGTGAATATAATTACAACAGTAATAAATTAATATTTTTGGATACTTAGAGTTATAATAGAATTTTGTGCAAACAGTATATTCAAACATCAGAATACTAATTTAAGTGTCTATGTTGAGTGTGACAATGTGAATGTCCTTAACTTTTTACATAGAAATTGACACCTTTTAATATGCTTTAAAATTATTGCACAAATAAACTAGGAATTAGTTCATATATTCATTCATATCATCAGAAATTTTAACAAAATTAAGTTTTAGCAATATTTTGCTTTCTGTTTATGTTTAGTTCTTATGGAAAAGTGAAAGTGATTAAATTAAAATTTTCCACAACTTTCTTCATTGTTCACTTATAATGTATGTTCTAAATTGAGAATTTGACCTAATGTTAATGTTTAGATAGCTGTTAATATTTAGAATACATTTCTACAATACTGACAATTTTGGTTTCCCTTTAAAATACTACTTTTTAAATCATGGCTAATATTAAGAATGTTATTAACTGAAACTAGCATTAAAAGAAGTCATAT
>NW_017731527.1:608868-614370 GCF_001890085.2 Hipposideros armiger | reverse complement strand
CCATGACTCTTGCACTTTTACATATTTTTCTAGACATTTCTGCTTGTTATAATCAGTATTTAATCAATGCAACAAGTAAGTAATCTAAACTCAAATTTCAATATAACATTAGCAACAATTTGGGAAATGTCTGTTATGTTGTTTAATACAAAATTTTTAAAAGATTGCTTTGTTGAGTCTCCACAATATGAAATATTTTTTTTAAAAAAGAGATCATGCTGGTAATTAAATTAAATATAGTAATTTTGGCAAGATCCTTAACACATGTATCCACATTATGGGAAAACATGTAAAGCCATAGAAACGATCACATAGTACAAAATATGATATATGCTTCACTTTTATGTAGCTTCTAATATTGTCCTCTCATCTGAGATACTCTTCTTAAAATTATAAAAGCTATATCTGCATTATAAATAATGGTTTAAAAGAAAACTGACAGAATAATAACAGTTTTGAGGTGCCAAGCATTTTTAGCTAAAACCTCTGCAATCTCCACATAGGAAATGTATTTCAGAGAATATTCTTTCTAACACTGATGTTTTAAAGCTCTATTTAAAACTGAAAAATTTGTGTTATTATTGTTCAAAGCAGTTTTCAATATGAGAAGCTGGAGATATTAGAATGTCCCCATCTCCATATTCCCTGGTTTACTTATTGAATTTTATTATACTTCATTTATATTTGGTGCATGCTTTAATATTATATTGGAAGTAAATATGTCCCATAAGGTTCCACACTTTCTTTTTTCTCTTAGTTTATTATATTTAAATTACCAGAGTGGTGTCTTTCACTTTAGATTATCTCATATTGTGGAGAGTCAACAAAGCAATCTTTTTAAAAGATTGTATCAAATATAACAGACATTTCCCAAACTGTTGTTAATGTTATATTCAAATTTTAATTCAGATAACTTCATGATGCAATAATTATATGCAGATTATTACTCTTCTTTCTGTGGCATACAAAGAGAGAGAACTCAGACAGCCAATATGAGAAACCAAACTAGAAAAGGAAAGTGAACCATTTACTTAGTGAATATTTACTGAACAACTAGTATTGGGTGCTTGCTGAGGATACACCAGTGACAGAAACAAGCAAAGAAAAAAAAATCCAAAAACAAACAATGAAAAAAAATCAAATAAGCTCCCTGGTAGATGGAGAAGGGGACACAGACAATTAAAAAAAATTGACAGGTAAAATTTATAGTATTAGAGGTGTAAATGTTGCGAAGAAAAATAAGGCCAAGGAAAGGGTATGAATTATAGGGATGGGCTATGTATTGCTATATTGTAGGAGCAGAGCCTCCACAGATATGAGGTAGTAAGTCACGTATGTGTTGAGAGAAGCGTGGTACAGATAAAGATAACAAGTTACAAGACTTGTAAGATCATATTTGGTATATTTGAGGAACATAAAATAGATCTTTATAGCTGGATGTGTGTGAAGGCCATGAAAGCAGAAGAGAAGGCGATAAAATTTCTATATTTAAAAAGCAGCTGTCAGTTTACTCCTGGCTATAGCAGAGACCAAACACTTAACCATGGGGAAGTAAGTGACTATACATATGAGAAGCTTATCATGAACCAGGTATAATATAATCCACGAAACCATAAGGCTAGGCATAAGCATCAGCAATTTATCATCAAATGGAAATGGTGTATGTCAGCTAAAGGACATCTGTTGCCTGTCACCAGGAGTACACGCCTGAACACTTCTGTGCACTGCATCTTGGTATCCGAGTCACCGAGGAAAGCACAGCACAGTCAAGCACTGAATGGAACAATGTTTTACTCACGTAGAGAGGAGACAAAGCAAAATCAACATCAGTAGCAAGTGTAGGTCCCCCATAGCCATTGGATATCTCTGGCAGCCCACCCAGGGTAACTGTCCGACACATACCCCTTTGCTGCCCAGAATAAAGGACCGCGTGCTTTACCCTCAGAGAAAAGATATAGCAGTGGGGTTGATAAGGTATCATATGGCACACATGCTTGAACAGAACAAAGGAGTACATAGTGAGTCTAAAACAGGAAAAGATATTCCCACATGAGGTGATGAACCCAGCACAGGAAATGAGGACTCCTTGTCTCTTGGTAAGGCAAGTGTTCCCAGCCTTAGGCTCTTACTCTTATGTGGTCAAGAGGGGGTTGAAAGACTATATGAACAATACTGCCTTTCCCAACAATGTATATGAAATCTTGCCGATGTAGAGTGTAGAGGGCATAGTCTGATAAGTGAATGCTACAATATCTATGTCTGCTCTACTCCCATTCTTCCTGAACCTGTATCGATGCCCTGATGGGAGAAGACCATTTTTGATGGAGAAGGAATTCAGGCATAATTTATAGATGAATACTCATGGTGACACTAGCAGAAAGTGGATTGCTATTGTTTTATATCCTCACTAAGGGGTGTCTTTTAAGGACTATGGTGACAGGAAATAGTACTCCTAGTTGACAAACATCAGACACTAGAGCTTACTGTCTGTCCTCTTGGGTGAAAGAAGAAAAAGGCTGAGGCATGAATCTATGCTAATTCAAGGCTACATTTTAACCAGATGGTCAGGAACTTGGAAAGATCAAAATCAGAAGTTGGTTATAAGGCAATCTGAGGAACAGGACCCCCCCCCAAAAGTAGACTGATACTTGCATGAACTAAAAAAATTATAGACTTGCCCTCAGGCTCACCTGACTATAGCTGTGCAGTGCTGAATTTGCAAACCATCAAGGACAATGGTGAGCACCCACTGTGGCAGCATTTTCCAGGGCCATGAGTCTTCCTTTGATCTGGTGCAGGTTGTTCACGTATGGATTATACTCACTGGAATAGAAGTTTATTTTTGGTATGGATTTGCCTTCTGTTCTCTCAAGACTTCAGGTAGCCCAATCGTATATTAACTTGCAAAATGCCTTATTCACAACACTGCTTCACTAGAAGAGATGTGTGGAAATGGACTCATACCCATGTCATTCACTAAACTAACCACAAACTCCATCTTTCAGAAGCAGTTGGCATCACCGAAGCATGAATGAGCTATTCAATCTTCAATTACAGCATTAGCTGAAAGTCAATCATATATAATTTTGGAGTTCCCTACGGGTAACATTATATGCTTTGATTTAGCAAGCAATATATGAAACCATTTAATTCATAATTCATAACAATGGCCAGGATTAGGCCAGTGAGACTGGGTTGTTTAAGTGTAGAATTAGATATAGCTTTTATTTAAATTTTTGATATTTTGTCCATCATGTTTTACATTGTGATTTTTAAAAATATTTACTTAAAATAGTATTTATCTCAATCCTTGAATCTTTCAGCTCTCTCTTAAATCATTCACTGTAGGTGAGTGTCTCACCTCTTCCTTGTCCCAGATGTGCCAGAAACCGAGTGGTCTGAAGGGACTAGCCTCCCACAATTACCAAAAATGAACAGAGTTTCTGTTTTCTGTCTTTACAACATTGAGCTCTGTTCATCTAGATATTTTTTATTATTATTTTCAAAGTTTATTGGGGTGACAATTGTTAGTGAAGCTACATAGATTTCAGGTGTACAATTCTGTAATACATCATCTGTATATCACATTGTGTTTCCAAGGAAAAACGTCTTTCCTTGGGAAGCTCAACCATTAAACTAGTGCTTTTGGGCTTCTTGAAGTGTTTATATAAGTAACCCTATAGAGCAAAGTATATAATAAGACTAGGTGAGATAATTGTCACTAATTACTAAATGGATATTGGGTATCTGCTACAAAATGGTTTCATCAAAGACTATGTCTGGATTTCACAGGGTTCATTGGAAGTCCTCTTATACACGTCCTACTGCAAAGGTCAGTAGGAGACAATACTAAATCACAATGTAAAACACGATGGACAAAATATCAAAATTTTAAATCAATGTATCTAATTTGTGATTTTAAAAATATCTTTAAAATATTTCCTTAAAACAGTATTTGTATCAATCTTGTCCCAGATGTGCCAGAAACCGAGCGGTGGGAAGGAACTAGCTGCCCACTATTACAAAAAATCAACAGAGTTTTTGCTTTAAATTTTACCATCTAATGGAGCATCTGATTTTAGTGATTTACTACTGGGATTTTAAAAGTCACATTCATATCAAATTGGCCCCTTGTTTTTTTACCATTCACTAACTTCAAATTTTTCCTGATCTCTTTTCACTCTCAGATACTGCCAGCTACACACAGGAACTCATTATCTTGGAATCCTGGTGACACCAGGACAATACGCCATTCACTAAAATACTCTGATTGACAACTCATGATCAGCACCTATGTGAACCTGTAATTAGTCTCATTCCCACCAAGATGACTTCTCATAATAGATTTAGAATTGTTGAAATATCAGTGCAGGGGTAGGTGTTTTATAAACTTTATAATGGACAACCTTCTGTCAGCACCTGGCTAAGCAGAGTATCTGTAGATTTGCCACTCTGCTATGATTTTGCTTGACTCATTTTATTCAATCTGTGATTACTGAATGCATATTGTGCCAGATACATGGGCTATAAAGATGAGTTAAACATTTTTTTGCCCATATTTTAATAATAGCTTTTAAAACTTTTAAAATTCAGATTTCTTGCCTGAAGAAAAGCACTCACTAATTCATTCACTAATTCTTTCAAGCACCCTATGCCCTTAGTAATGTGCCAGAATATACAGACACTAGGAATAAGAATGTTATACTATGTCTTAAAAACCTATTTTTCACTTTATAACTTCTACCTGCCTCATTTTATTCTTTTTTGGTTGGTTCTCATTGGCTGGTGCTACATTGTAATTTAAATAAAATTTGACATGAATGACAAAATGTAGTACGTCACATCCACTTCAAAGCATAAATGAGAGTATTATTTGAATAAACAATGTTGATTTCAACCACATACATTTACAGTAATTTCTGGGTCAATTAGTAAAACAAATGACAGGTTTCTAAATTATGCAAGCCATCAGAGAAATCTTCCCCAACAGTTTAGCTGCTTCACATGTATAAAAAGACATATAAATTATTGTATAATTTTAAAGAAAATTTTTCTTAATAAATTTACCATTTTAACTTTTTAAAGAAAGCCCATGCTTGCAGAACTTTGGTAAGTAATACAAGATCCAGAATCCTGAGCATTGGGATGTGATACAAATTTTGGTAAAGAATTTAATTAGTTGGATGTTGACCAAATTTACTTTTGAAGAAGTGAGGTTATCAACACTTATGGTATACACATTTCAACACTCATAGGAGTTGTCAAATTTCTCTGCAAAGCGACTGTTATCAATTATATTATCAGAAATATATAATTTTCCTTTTCCTATATCCATACTAATAGTTTAACTGAATATTGTTTTTTTTCTAATTGTAGGATATGAAATGTTCCTTTAATTTTAATTTTCTTGGTTACTAATTAGGTTGGACAACTTTTCCTGTGTTTATTAGGAATCCTGATTTCTTCCCCATATTATCATTAAAATATATATATATATATATA
>NW_017731527.1:600794-601758 GCF_001890085.2 Hipposideros armiger | reverse complement strand
AAATAATAAAAACATTTTCCAAAATTTCCACCACAGATTAGTTTGTGAAGGTACAAAAAATAAATACAATGTCTTAAATTTAATAAGGTGGGTTTGGGTTTGAAAATGGAGGCTGTATCTACGAAAACAGATATATAGTGTTGCAAATTTTAATATTAGTTCATGGTGGAATTCTTTTGGTGACCACTTTTAGGTAATTGTTATAAATAACCACCATTTTCCATGCATAGAAACAGAACTCCACTGTGTTTGGTGCAACGAATAAAAATATTGAAAGTATCCAATGGTGGAATATGCACAAATATGTTAGAGAATTATATGAGATGAGAAACAAAAAGCAATTCTCAGACCATATGGGAAATCTTTATTTAAGGCATGTATTCCCTTTGGCGAATTTTAACTGAAATTAAACATGAAGAAATAAGACATTTGAGAAAAATATCATTATTTAACTTAGTCATAAAGGAATGAGTATATATGTAATACATGAAAAAAAATTAAATGGTAGAAAAAGTCCAAACAAAATATCAGCCCTCAGAGAGTTTGAAATTTGTTCTTATAAAGTGATGTAAATAGATTCAGCAAGTACAAGTGTCTGGTTAGGCACTTTGTAAATGTAAATAGCCTGTGCTGATGAATGAATGGAAGAATGGGTGAATCACTGAGGACAAAATAAAGCAACATTTTTTTAATTGCACTAGGAGAGATTTCATTATAGGCTAGGGCTATCTCTCTGTCTGCAACAGTTGAGAAAAACTGCAATATTCTCAAGTGGTTAGAGTCACTGGACATTTAGGTCTAGTGGTGCCTAATCAATATTTTGATACGAGTAAGAAAGAAGCATTGAAAAAAATTAAAATTGCTCCCTTCTTTGATTTAAAAGTATATGAAAAAGACAACTGATACATGCTTACAATTATATTAAGCTGTTGGAAAATCATGACGTATTTTTTCTCTGTTTTTC
>NW_017731527.1:596304-597889 GCF_001890085.2 Hipposideros armiger | reverse complement strand
CATTGGTTAGTAAAATTATATAGGTTTCAAGTGTACAATTCTGTAATACATCATATATATATATATATATACACACACACACACACATATTGCATTGTGTGTTCATCTCCCATAGTCAGTTTAATTTTAGTGATTTTAAACTAATGGAGTAATTCCTAAAATACTGTTAAACTATAATGTATTATTATTTGTTAATTATTAACCTTTTAATATGTTCATTTGCATAAAGTTTCACAGCTGTAAAATGATGTGGAAAATCACAAAATAGATAAGAGTAATATTGATATTTTGAAAATGCATTAAATGAAAAAAATAAAAAATGAGATATCTGAATTACTTATTTACCTACAGTAAAAATATTAGAATTTGACATTTTAATTCTTTAAATGTCATGTTTTAGGGCATTTTGGCAAGGTTAATTCCTATTGTGTAGTACTGACCATGAAATTCTGTGTTTCAGAATTTCAGAATCATGGTTATAATTATTCTTCATATATAAATCATTAACAGGTTTTAAAAAAAAAATCATTGAATTCACCTGAAATAATTAGCAAGGATTTTAAAAGTCTTTAAAATACTACTTTTACTCACTAGGAAGGAGTTAGATCATACTACAAGTGTGTTTTTAAAGAGATGTTATTCTTACACATTTCAAATAATTGTTTTGGATTTGGGAAAATGAATAAACCTGAACCATGTACATACAATGGAAGTAAAAAGCAATGAGAAGCCACACCACAGGTAGGCATTTTATTATTATTTCATTTTATATTCACAGCAGCTCACATGTATTCAGTGATCTGCTTTTTACCCCAACCATAACCTGGAAATTGTTTTTTGGAATTTTTTTTTAATGTAGGCTTACATTATCACATTCAGTGACTGCATATTATTCAAGAGATATTAAGTACATAATTTACTTAACTTCTATCATACTAATGAACACTTAGGTTGATTCCAAAATTTCTGTTAAAATATAGCAATGAAACTACTTAAACATGTATCTTTCCATATTTGTGTACCTCTGTAGGATAAAATCTTCTAAGTGGAGCTGCTATTTTAAAGGAAGCTGGTTTAACCTCAGCCATAATCTGCATAATGAAACTTCCCGATTCACTCTCTTACAGGCTGTCTTATCTGTCCCTGTTTTGTGCTCCTATTGTGCCTATATAGCTATTTATATCTGTGTCCTACTGTGTGATGTCTCTGACTCCTGAAAGACTTCCAGAGGGGCAGAGGGGGTAAGCTATTTTATGTCCTTAATAACTTAGTATTTAATCAATATTTCTTGATTTGAATCATTGTTGCTGATGAAATACAAAGAAATAACTTAGTTCTTTAAGTGTTAGAATCATTGCAAATACACTTGTGTCATAGAATGGCTTTGAGATACTATTAAGACTCCAATGATTCTCTGGGATATACCTGAGATGAAGCTACCCCATCTTGGGGAGATTTTAACTGTTCTACCTAACAGACATGAAGAAACAAGTTATTAAATGGCAACAATATGAATATTAGTTGATCGCTATAGGAAGAATTTTTCTCTATATAATATCTAGTATGATTTTCTACCCTACTTATA
>NW_017731527.1:593153-594169 GCF_001890085.2 Hipposideros armiger | reverse complement strand
CAAATAAGAATAAGTACACAGGATATGGAATTTCTATTCCAGGAGAAGGTAGGAAATATTTGATGTTTTTCTTCATATTTTAGTGTAAATTTTAATTTCATCAATATTTATAGAGGACTATTGTAAGCCAAATACTATGAGAGTTACAAAGAAGTACCTATAAAGGACACTTTCTCTGAAAGAGATTTAAATACAGTGAGTTAAATGTCTTTCATTCAGCTAATAAAATGTTTATTGTTTACTATGCATAAGGTCCTGTACTAAACATACTCCCCACCAATTAGACCTAATAATTTAATGGGAAGACAGACTAAATTACAAAAACAATCCATAATTATAAATTGTAGAAAGTGTGATTATAAAGTTTATAATGACAGATTGGGTCTTATATAAATTGAGAAATCAAAGGAGATCTTTCTGATGAAGGAAGATAAGACTAAGATGAAAGCATTAGTACACACAAAAAATGAAATGACATAAGTAACAAAGGAAAAACATAAAAAGTGATACAATTTTAAAGGAGGAAAATATCAAACTCAGTGAGGTTCCATGGTGCAAATTTTTGTGTACATTTGATAGAAACTGTCATACTTGACAAGAATCTTGAAGTATGCATATCATTTTGATAAGATGGATGGAAGAACATTCTAAAAAATGAGTCTGCACAGACAAAACAACTTAATTAGAAAATGTGGGATAAATTTCAAAGACATCACGCAGTTGAAATGCCATTTATGTAAAGGAATAATGGCATCTTGGACAGGCCCAGAGCAGGTTGCTGAGAACACAGTGTAAGAAAAGATCAGTTAAAATAAATAAATAAAACAGCAATATTTTCATGAATGGAAAAGGAAATGTGTGAAAGAGAATTTGACATGGCTTATTGGAAACGTATTATGACATGCACTTTGAAAGATAGTAGGATCTTTGCAGAAATGTGAGAAAACAAATCAAAATGACAAACAAACAAAAAAATGCCATTCTAGATGGATCCAAAAAGTTTTTTAAAAAGTGAA
>NW_017731527.1:504007-588678 GCF_001890085.2 Hipposideros armiger | reverse complement strand
ATAAGCAATTCAAATATAAAGAAGCACAGTTCACTATATCAATAACAAACATGGGTGAATTTAGGCCAAAAAGCGTTATCAGCAACAAATCGGGGCTCTTTATAACACTAAAGTGTACAAATAACATTGCAGATAAAATAGTTATTAGGCCAAAAAGCGTTATCAGCAACAAATCGAGGCTCTTTATAACATTAAAGTGTACAAATAACATTGCAGATAAAATAGTTACGAATATATACATATCAAAAGAGGCTTTAACATACATAAACAAAACTATAGGAAACAGAAGAACAAAAAGCACATTAGAAGAGGATATTTAATACTTCACCTCTTTGGACACTTATCAAGGAAACACAGAATACTTAAAGGTATAAAGTATATATGGTTCTAGTAAATGGTGGAGCTGGGTCTGAAAATTATCATCACTGGCTCTATAGACTAAGCTCTTTAGCAGCATCTTACATGGTGACACTAGAGGGTCTCATGGCTGAGGCAGGTGAATAGATATATTTATATATTTGGAGAGGAGATGAAAAATCTCTCTTCTAATTAAAACCAGAAACAAGTGAAATGAGGGTTGCTAGAGGATTAAGAAAAAAAGCTGTTGAAATAATTTTCTGAGACAGCAATAAATATGAGTGGTTAGGGTGACTGGTAATAGTGCTAAGAGCCTAATTTAGGTCAGTTGGAATGTTACAGAAGTCCTGGATGGTTCCCAGAATCCACAAGCAGGAAGTGAGTGCAGCCAGGACCCGGAAAAGCTCCTCAGATTATTACTATGCCTGTCTCTCATCTCTGTGACTACAGGGTATCTCTGGCCTCCTCTCCTGAGCTTCCTTCTACTGTACTGTATTTCTCTCTGCAGGCATCTTTGTTCCGTCCATCTGCACATGGCCTGATAATGGCTGCCAAATTTCTGCTGTACTACACTACCTATCTTAGGTACCAAATGGAGACTGATTAGAATTCCTGGAACCCTATTCTAGATTCCAGGGAAAAAGAATCGAATTACCATAGTTTAGGTCATGAGGTAATAGTTGTTATCCCATGCAGTCTGGTGAGATGCAGGGCAGGATGAGGTAAAAAACAAAAGGTTGGCTGCAACTAAGAAATCCCCAAAATCTACTGTAAGTCTGAGTCGAGTCCCATTTTGCACACAGCAATGATTTCCTCAAGTTCAATTGAAAAATTATACCCAAAGTTTTCTTGATATGTCCATGCTTTTAACGATGTCATCACAATCTTTTTAATTTAAATGTCACTGGTGGAGGATAAGCTAAGAGAAAATGTCTTTTTACCCAAAACAATTAATCACATTTCTCATCCATGGATTTGTACAAACCATAATGAAGAAAACACACACACACAAAAAAAACTCATAGAAATAGTGTTGTGGATGGTGGGCGCATGTCAGAATGGGTTAGTTCATGAGAAAGTTTGTGGTTCTCCTTAGGCTGACATATTGCAACACCGAGATTGCTTCTGGGGGTCAGCAACTGAGTTAATTTGAAACAGAGCAGGGAAGGTTGATGTTCTTTCAGATCTCTAGTAAAATGTTAACTTTGTAGTTTTATAATTATAACTGATGTCTATTTTTTTCTAAAATATAAAGCACAATAAAATTACTATTTCAGTTCAACAAAATATATTCCCAAATTAAATAAACTCTTTGGTTATCTCTGTTACTAATCCCCTATATTTCTAAGATAACAGAGAATATGGAACTTTATTTAGAAAAGCAGTTCAAATTGTATAGATGGCAAAATTGAGTATCATTTATGGAATAAAAACAAAATATTTCATGGTAATAAATTAAAAGATATGATGTTTATTTCTGTTTATTGGAAAAGTACTTCAATATGAGACCCAGTTCCCCAAATAATTTCAATTGAACCAAAAAAAGACTGGGCCATGTTAGAAGCAGAAAGAGACTAAGCTGGTTTTAGAGCTTTGTGAGAATAATAATGGAAGACAGCATTTAATTAGAACCAAAATCTCTGTGTTTCTGGTGCAACAAAGGACTTGTTCCAAAACCTTCTAAAAATGGAAAAATGTTTGTATTCATTTAAAAAAATGTAGTCATTTTTTTATACTTTCTTGAATAAATGTTTTTATAGTGTTTTTTGTTTGTTGGTTTTGGTTTTTTCTTTGTTAACTGAAGTTTCTATTGGATATTGGACATTAAACTACCAGGCCAGAATCAAAGGAAAGAAGTCATGACTAGAGCTGTACAATTAGAAGTGGAGGTGTAGTAATGAATGAAACCACCCAAGCTGAGCAAATATAGAACAAAAGTAGAAAAAAAAGCAAACAATAAAATTTAGAGGGATGTATACTTAAGAATTAACAAAAGAAATGTATCTTGGAAAGATGTGTATTTCTCACACTTAAACAAATAGAGAGTGTTGCAGTAATCATATGCTTGATTTTCTAATACACTGTGTGAAACAGAAAAAAATCCATTTAAAAGTCAAATAAATTTTGCTTCATGTTCAAGTTATTTTAAAATAAAAATATGAGTAAAGACAGGCTCTCATGTCAATTAATCACAAATAAATGAAGTAGAAAGATCATCACAAAGTATAACCTTGTAAAAATGTTTGCAAGCTGCCTAAGATATCCATAAATTTAGGGAAGGATAGGAACCATCGCTATGGTTAGTCCCAGTCATCCATATGATTTGAAAATTGATATCTGAAATGTTTTCATTAAGTTAGCAAGCTCTGAATATCAAAACCTAAACAGTTCTCATGTAGTAATTCATTGTAGTAGGTATGAATAAGCATAGACAATTTCTAAAAATAGAAAAATGCATTTGAAGTAGAAAATCTGTTACAAAAAAAGGGATTCAGTAAAGGTAAATTACCTGTAGCTTCTATATTGCTTTAATCGTTTATTCAATCAGAAAACCTTAAATCTTTTACAGGAACATTTTTTTCTGTCTTAAACAGGAATACAACAAACAAAATAATAAAGGTTTTAGTTAGTGTATTTGTCATTTATATTTCTATTTTGATATATGTTTTATATGTAAAGCAAGTAAATAAGATTATATTTAAAACAAGTAACCTAATGCATCATCTTAACACTTCCATAAACAAACTTTTTTTTTTTTTGCTTTTAGTTACCTTTGCTTCATTTATAGCTCTTAAAAAAAGAGTTTTACAAACCTCAACATGGAGTAAATTAATTTGACCATTAGTTTCCAAATACACATTCATGCTGTGGATTGAGAGAATCTAGAAATATAAACACAATCTTTATTCTTTGTGAGTGAATAACTATAAAACAATCTGTATGTACATTAATTGGTTAATAGATAAACAAAATTTGGTATGACCAAAGAATGAGATATTATTTGGCAATGAAAATGCACTGCAATCTGATGAACCTCCAAAACAGTATGTGAAGTGAAAGGAGCCAACTCAAAAAACTACATATTGTGTGATTATATTCATAGGAAATGTCCCAAAAGGCAAACAGAGACAGAAGGCAGATTAGTGCTTGCCTTGGGTCGGGGTGAGAAATGTGTGACTACAAACAGACACAAGATTTCTCTTTGTGGTGATGGACATGTTCGAAAACGGGATTGTGGTGAGAGCTGCACAAGCCATAAATGTGCTAAAAGTCACTAAATTTAGAAGTGATGAATGTTATGGTATGTAAGCTATATCTCAACAAATCTGTTTAAAAAGGGGGTTCATCATATAACGATGTATGCTTTTCAGAGATTAAAATAAAACGGAAAACTCTCTTCCCCTCAAAAAAGTAACCTCATAGGAAAACACATTATATCAATTTTCAGTTTCTGTTAATTTATGCAATTACCAGATGTGATGAACAATACTAGATTTAAAATAATATGAAAGACTGTTAAAGTTTACACTGGTTGATGATGTCCAACTACCATTTAAAATAAAGGATGGTTACAAGTACCAGTAAGATGCTACATACAACATAAATATTTAATGATAATAATTTAACATATGCATTTAATTATATCCTTCCAAACCTCTAAAAAAATCTCCTAGATAATTACTAGATTCTGCAATCCTTTAAACAATTTTAAAATGTTTTAAAGTACTATCTCAAATAAATCAACAGTTAAATGTAATGCAATCATCAAAACTTTCTATTAGATTTTAAAAGTTTGATATATGTTCATCTCAGCTGTTAAAACACCATTGAATAGCAGGAGCAATGTATTTCCCCTGCTTTTCTCATTTTATTGTAGCCAAAAATAATAATCGACATAATAAAAATCAGGTGCATTTATAACTTAGAAATGATTTCAGTGACCCACAGCAAAAGACAAAGCGCTGCAATAATTGTTTTGACATTAATGATGTTATTAAGCCACAAGTGTTCTGTTCTTTTGTTTGTTTTATAATTGCTGTTGCTTCTCCTGGAGAAATAAAATTGATCATTTTCTTGTCTTACATTACAGAGCTCGAAAAGACATTAAGGTACATTTCAACAGCAGCCTCTCAATAATTTGACTATTTTTATTTGTTGCTCTTACCCAAAGACAGAAGCACTAGATAAAATCAAAGGAAATGACAAAGCATTTCCCCCTCTCTGTAACAGTGTGAGTCTGAGACTCACTGCCCCTCCTATCCTGTTCATCAGTATATTCAGGTCTGTGCTTATCTGCCTGTTCATTCTCCCACATCCCTCTGTGGTATGTTCCTGGCCGTCGTTTGCCTTTCCCTGTGTATTAGTCTGACCATCGCTGTCCCACTGTCAGTTTCTATCTGTTAATCTGTGTCCACATGTGTTTTTCTGTCAGTCTGTTCCTGTTTACATATCTACTGGGCTTTGTAGATACTGTTTGCATGTCCATGATTCTGTCTGTCTGTACATATGTACAGATCAAGATTTTTCCTTTAGTGTTGATTTAGCCTATACTCTACCCCCATGGTCAATGTGAGTGTTTACCAAAGGTTTGGAGATAGCAAGAAGGCATTACAATGTGAAAACAGGACTTGACACTAATGCCAAATACAACTATTCTCAGAGTAACAAAAGAATATATAATGACACACACACTTCATGGAATTGTTTTTTGGGCACATCCCAGTCCCCAGCATTATTCTCAGGATCCAGCCCACTCCTATCCCCATTGGTAACCTAAAAATAATCATCTTTGGGAAGCTAATCTTCATTCCTTCATGTAAATTCCACCAATTCTCATAAAGATTTTCCTATTCCTAGAATATTCCCAATTTTGACCCCACAGGATAAGCCAGAGGAGAAAAACAAATATCCCTGGCGGAACCTTTTCTAAAGCTTGAATTATTTCATGAGGAGTAACACTAAGTAAAAGGAGAGTGGGAGAGAGTTCCAAGACAACCAAGGGTAGCATTTAATGCTCTAATTCTTATATATTGTATTTCACGGTTCGTTTGCTAGTGAGATGTGAAGAATTCTCTTAATATTCTGCCTGTGAACTAAAGATCTGCTTTTCAAATCTTCAGAGGGTAATACTTGGAAAAAACCACAATACACACATGACAGTTAAAAACATGTATTCAAACACCTTCAGACATACATTCACATACATATTCACATACTTCTTAAAGATAAATAAAAACATTTTTAGAGAGCTTGTTCCAATGAAAATAGCCAAAGAAGTTTACTTTTGGTTTTGTTCTATAACGTCCAGGAACCTACTAGAGCCTAAAATGACAGGGCTCATTACGATAATTTTCTAAACAATAATAGTGTTTTATTAAGGTTATCCATATATACAAGCATATATTTTAATTAGTAGAAATCATAATTAAAAGCTAAAATGATGCGGACTGGCTATTTACATCGATCAATTTTGCAGATGACTGACAGCCTTCTACTCTATAATGATTACATTTCTTATATATATGGAAATTTAACAATATCACAAGGATTCAATTGTGCAAATAAGGTGACAGAGAATAATTTATGAAACAGGTCAACTGTACTTACCTCACATGGCAGTGCTGGCCTATTTTTCTTCTGAAACATGTTCTACCAAACTCAAATTTGGCTAGAAAATATGACTCAGCTCCACAAAAACACTGAAGGCATATTCAATGTATCGCTACATTAGAAAAGACAACCCACAAATTCACACAACATACAACATATGCTTCTTAGAATTACAGTAGAATTGCCAACTGGCAAAGTTGTCATTCAAACAGGTCCTTCTAAAAACACATTCAAACCTTCTACTTGTTGATAGTGCTAAAATGATAGGAAAAACAGAATATGTATACCCAGTTGTCAGGTTGGTTATTCATTATTTCCCCCATGAATATGAATTATTAATTATTAAGTTATTTCCAGGCAAAATTAAATATAAAATTCCTGTTTCAAAATTATACCATTTTGTTCTTTAGGTTTCCTATGACAAGTCTAACTTCTTTATCCAAGCTCATTTACTATATGATATTTTATAGAGAAAAACAGTTCTGAGATGATAAATTACATCCTCTATAAGAAAACGGAAATTACATAATTAACTGGAAAACTATCATACCTACTACATTCACATAAAAATGTGGGATTAAAGTAAGCATGATGTTTTCCCCTCTCTTTCACCTGATTTACTATTGAGATGTATTTTTTAACATTTTCATAACTGTTCTTACAGTAAACATAAAACTCCACCATAATCTGAGAACCACAGTATATGGTTAAATGCCAGGCTCTGACACAAAGATTCTGTATTCAAACCTTGGCTAATCACCTAAGCTAAGTATGCTGTATAACTATGGGCAGTTGCTTCATCTCTCTATACCTGGATTTCCATATCAGTAAAATAATTATAATAGCAGCTACCTTGTAGGTTGAAGAGAGGATTAACATGAGAAAAGAAATGCTAGGTGTTTAGATAGTCTTTAGCCCACAGAATGCACTCAATATATGCAAACTGCTATGGTTACTACATATTTTCCCAGATGCCAGTCTAACCTCAGGGTCCATTAAAAGTGAAGATAAAATAATAGATATCTGCATCAAATTGATGTAGTAGGAAGGATTTTGGCAGAGAAAAGGGTCAAGCTATCATTTTAGGCTACAACTTGGTGGTGTCATCTGCAAAACAGACTATCTTATGCAAAAACATGGAAGTTTAGGACTTTCTATTGCTCAGACATTGGAAGGCTTGGAAAACCTTTCATATTCCAGTATAAGAGTTGGTAAACTATACTCATGGCCAAATATGATCCCTAAGAACATTTGTTTTCTTGGTTTCCTGTATGTTTGCTTTGTTTTGTTTTACAAATTTCAAGGGTGAATAAGGAGGAGAAAAGATGAAGGAGAAAGAATGTGACAGAAACCTTCACAGAAAAAGTTTACAGCCTCTTCTCTAGAAGCCTGAGGTTATATCTATAACCTGAGGAGGTTACATCTGACAAGTGAACCAGTATTTCTTTGTCTCCTTTACTATTTGTTTGTCAGTATACACAAACTGAGACATAAAGAGAGAACCACTAAGCTTAGAGATACCTCCTTTCCCATTTCAAGATTGCTGAGGGAAAGACACCTAAAGGGATTGGTTGCTAAAGTTTTTAAGATTAGATCAAAGGGGCAGGGATCAATAAATGAAATATTTACCTGGAGGAAGCCATAGGCCAAAGAAGAATAGATACATAAACAAAAAGGTGGGACCTCCCAAAGGAGGTTTTATAATCAAACTGAATAACATGAAATCCAGTATCAGGGGTGGGTCAGGAGATGGCTATGTCATGATAGAAACAATACTCATTATCATTTTTTATTATTTACAGGAACCAGCCCCTGTAATAATATTTCACTACATTTTGTCATTCATTCCACACTATCGTATGAATATTATTATTACCCCCACTTACATTTTCACAGACTATAAAACCAAGTTGGAATTAGATCATAAGTTCTAATCTCTTTAAGAAATGGGTCAAAATCCAAAGTTGGGAATCAAAACGCAATAGATGAACTTCAAGGATCTTTTGGGAAATGAAGTCAGATGCCTAAACCTTCCTCTTACTGGTGAGTAGTCAGATTCATAGGTTTAAGGTAGAATTAGCACTGACAAAGGAAACTGACTCCAAAACAACAATAAAAAAAATAGAATGACTTTTCAGCAGGTGCTTGCATTTTGTGTCTACATTTTGATTGGATTAGAATGTGCTGGATAGATTCCTGTAACACGCTATCCAAAAAAATTATTTGGTGGCTCCCTTTTATAAAGAGGACTTTTGTGTATCTACTTCCAAATTCCAATACAAAGATATATAAAACAGATTGGTGTTATGCTTAATTTACCTCCCCATATAACAGAATATTAAAGTACTTTTTTAATTTTTTTCTGTATATGCTTACCTCAGTCTGAAATGTATCTGAGAAATTCAGACTCAGAATTTCCCAGTAGTCTTGAAACCTAAAGAAAGCAGCTTCTAGCTTGGATTTGCGTACTATTTTTGTAGAGATTCAACCTTACAGTTAAGGTCAACATCTGGCTGGATTTCATAGTCACATTTGACACTTTCATTCTCATTACAAAATGTTTAGAATTATTTTCAAAGCAAAAGCTATATTTCACTTTAATAAAAGTGTCCATATATTTGTTCGGTTCCTTTAGGGGTGGGTCTGTATGTTTGAACTACACTGTGCAGTTGGAATCTGAGGACATCTCCCTAGACAAGTCACTGCAGCAAAACAAAATGCAAATGAAAGGAGTGAAGGGCACAGTACAATGAGCAAGAGGATTTACTGTCTCATCTTCTATTTCCATATCCTCTGGGAGAAAAGTGAGGAAATGAGATATAGTTCTATCTGTTTTCCCTGGTAAGTCATGGTTGATAATTTAGCTATTTGAAAGTCATGTAGAATATGCCAACTAGTTTCTCAAACTAATCTTAATTTCTAGTTTTATTAATACATGGGTAATGCTTTAGTATTTCTGTAGATTACTTTAGTGCCAAGCAATAACTATGTGCTCAATACAGTCTTCATATTACTAAAACTGTTAAATGGATATGGGTATGATAATACACATGTTCACACACACAAACACAAAAATGCATCATTGAAGAAAGATAAGAGTTGAGGTAGTTCTATTGCAACACTCTGTATGTGAAACTATGATAAAATGCAGTAAAAAATTGGTACTATTTTTGAGCATATGTTGTGCACAAATTGTGTTTATTATTTAATGTGCATGATCTCTAGTACCCACAAGAGTCTAAAAAGCAGGGACTATTATAATTATTATACATCTGATGGGATTAATGTATGCAGATCAATTAACACACACAAACTTGCTTAACAGATTTAAGCCTAATTCGTCTTACCCCGATTCATTGTTCTGTCTACAATGACACTTTGACATATGGAACAGAATTAAGGGAGAATTTGGAAACCATTGGATCATCATCTGAAATCCTCAGTAAAATTAACTGCAAATCATTGACTGAATATAGGACATTTCATGCCTTGTAGGCCCATAAATAGCCACTAAAGAGCCCGCCTTAATTGCCTTCCTCTGTGGGTACCAATTAGAAGTCCTGAAATATTAATAAACTGGCCAATTTACGAGAAAATACTCTAACGTGTTTTCTTCCTGCATATTGCTTTGAAGCACCCAACATACCATGGGCACTCAATAAATATTAAATATTTAACAGCAACTAATAAAATGAAATTATGGTAATATATTTTGCAATGAACTCACCACAAGATGAAGTAAAACAAGTTTTAGTACTAGACCCGGAAGCTTAGCCAGTTTAGATAGTTGGGTAAGTGAATGAATAAACCCTATAGTGAGGCAAGAGACACTAACGATTATGGTTGAAAAGGTTAATGGAAGGTCAGAGTGATAAAAAGTTTTTAGTGCAATTTGGCAGCTGAAATTGCCCCTCCTGACTTACATATTTGTTCTAGTCTTCTAACATCCAAAATGCAAATTAAAAGATAAATTACTAAGCTGCAGTCACATATTCCCCATGCCCACACACGAAGTGACCATATTTCACTATCCATTGGTATTATCTTATTTTGAAAGAACATAAAATATGTTCCCTGAAGTTACTCTTTTTGTTCCCTACTTGTGCCCTCTTTTGCACATAGTCTGAAATTTTCAGAAGAGCCAGTTATGATAATAAAAAAATAGATAATACATCACTTATAAGTCACTGAATTGTAAAACTCTGAGACAGTCAAGAGTGTATGAGGATTCAGAGAGCATACTTCTGTAGTTTTAAATTAGAGCTGCAAGTTATTGGGAAAGAAACCAGGCTGGAGTAAGCTCCCTTTTTTTTTTTTTTTTTTTTCTTAAGCCAGTGGAGAGAAAATTTCTCATAAAGGAGAGAAAAAGTTTGCCAAATGGAGGAATCCATAGGGAAACCTTAATTTAAACCCCTGTTCCTCAGTTCTTGTAAGATTTGTGAAAAAAAGGAGCTCTTCCAAGTACTCTTAGAGAACTGTATTCTCCTTTCTTTTTTCTTTTTCTTTTTTTTTTTCTTTTTACAATACCTCTGAGAATAAGAGAGAATGCACTTCAAGTTACTCTTTGGGTGACTAAATCCTTCTTCTCTCTGTCCTTTATTCTTCTAATAGTCTCTCAACTGCTCCAAAGAAATTAGATCACGTTTTAACAAGTGCTCTGCTGAAGCGAAGCCACCATTTCCTCTCCCAGGCCTGTGATTAACCCACTGATGGGTCCACAAACTCTGTGTTCCAGTTGAAATACAGCAGCAGGTACACCCTGCTCCAGGTCAAATAAACCTGCCATTCTACCCACTCTAAAAGCCATTTTTAACATGCAAAACACATCAACACCATGGTAGGTTTCACTGAGCCAATTTACACACAATAAAACACTTAAAAGCATCAAAAAACCCTAGCATCATATTTTAACATGTTTCTTTAGTTTTCACACACTCAATGTGATTGCCATCTGCTTGTTTTCTATCCTACACCCCCACTCGCTCCCTGACACAGAAGAGTCCTCTACACACACACCTTTAACTTTTAGGGAGCAGCACAGAAGTCACCCCTCCCTGTTCTAATACATCTTTGGTATAATAAGTGAACTTTTACTTTAGGATAAGGCTTTCTTCATTTTTATGTTTTGTTAATATTCAGAAGTTTGTCAGCTTTTAAAACCTTACTTTGAGCAACAGTTTTGTGTACTTCTACAGATGTATTAAGGTTTTTGCTTCACAGAACAAAGTTGAATAATAATTGTTACAGTATGTATGTTTAACTAAAACTGCAGAAATTAATGTTAGGAAGATTCTTCTGAACTCAAAAATAAAAATATGGAATGCCAAGAAAGTACAGTGGTATAATATTCTCAAAAAGACTCCTACTGGAGTTTTAAAATTAAACACATTTATCATTTCTACATTCATATAGTATAAACATCAATGATACCAAAATTAATAACGGCATTTGAGATAAAGTTTGTATTTGAGAATATGTGGAGAAAGTATCGTGATTATGTGAAAGGATTCAAAAAGACATAGAATTAAGTGAGTTTCTGAAGTATGCATTTCTCTTCTTTATACATTGCAGCTACGAAAGAAAATCCTCAAGGGAATGAATATGAACTTATGATAATGCAGTCTGCAGCACGGTTTTGTTTTGGTTTTGCCTGATTTTGCTGACAATGCAGTTCAAACTCTACCTTACTAATTTTTAGTAAAGAAATCAGATTATTTACCTAGAAACATGCAGCAATACAGTGTCATTCTTTAGTCAATTCCGACTACTTAAGATCTTTCCCTTTTTTGCAGGTTTAGATCCCCAGCTCATTAGATCATCACCTGATAAAGAGGAGAGGGTAATGAATTGAGAAAATAACCACGTACCTTCAGAGACAACCTGCCCGATACCAATAATCCATTAGAAAACTGGCAATATCCTCTGATCTATTGCTCGCAAAGCTATGACTTGATGAAGAGTTTTCATTCCCTGGGCTCAGTTCAACAGAAGAAAATCAGCACAATTTAAATATTTCTTGGAATGTGACAGCTCTCTGGATCCCCGGTTGCATTCTGTCCCCCAGGAATGGCAATCTGGTGTTCTTGTGTGCATAGAGCAGTGAGGATGAATTGAAAATGCTTGAGATAAATTAGGAATGGCTAAGTTAAAATTGTCTCTGCTCCAGACTCTCTCATCTGCAGTCTGTAAGCCTGTTTTTCTGTGAAAAAGCTAGATGGCAGGCTGCCTCAGTAAGTTCTTAAGCGACACAGAGCATTTTCAATGAAGAAAAATTTTCCCATTATCTAAGCTAATGTGACTGCTGTTAAATCTAGTTTTTAAAGTGTCTACTGGCGTGAAATTTATTTTCACTATTAGTTTCTTTCAACCTACAGTCTAGAATCCCTACTATCACGCTCTACAATTCTATCTGAGGGAAACACTTAAAGTTTTCAGCTTACATATTAAAATGTATTCCTTTTTGCAGTTTTAACAACCATTTATGTATAGGACATTTCCACGTTAGGTCCTAAAGCAATTTTATAATATATAGAAATTTTGTTTTAAATTGCAGCACCTCAATATGAATGACTATGTTTCATTAACAATCATTTATTTTAATGAACTTCCACATACAATTGCATCATCTTTAAACATCAGTTAAAATGCAAAAGTTAATTAAAAATAGAAAAGGGGGATGTAGGATCCTAATATGTGACCACAGAAGTAAATATTGAATATCCTCCTAAACAAATTAAGTTGTTCCAAATAAAACCAAGCTTCATGAATTATTCCCTTTCTAAATATCAAGCTATTTTTGATCTGCTTATTTCAATTGAATAAGTTGTGATATGACAGTTTTTTCTACTAAATTAGAAAATGATTTTAGAATTTTAATAATATTTTGGTTTTGAGACATAATACACTTGGTGTATTAGCAACACACAAAACACAGAAGGGCTATCAAAATTTTCAGTTCCATTTCTTTACTTGTATTTTCTATATGAAACAATTTTTACATTATCAGAAAGGACACTTAAAAGCATCATAATCCATGAGAATATGTACATTATTTTTGAAATACTAGATAAAAAAATAAATACATAGATAAATAAAATAAACAAGCTTTTCTTTCCATAAGTTTCCACGTAGCGTTCTGCTCTATGTCTGATTATCTGATGTGTAAAAGAATGATTGCTTCCAAGAGAAAAATGGGGTGTACACATTGTGAGGGAAGCAAAGACAATATAATTGCCTGGGAGTCCACAGGAAAAAAAAAATCAACATTTCAGTTTTTCCTCCATCCACCCTGTAGCTATAGCTGATCACTTTACTCAGAGAAGTGGAGGGGAGAAGAAATAGGAGAGACAAAATGAATCATCGCAGCAAATGCCTCCAGCCCCTCTCCCTTTTCACAAGTGGCAGCACTGTAGGTATTGCTGAGGAAAGAAACCACAAGGTAATTGGAAAGAAGTAGCTCAGCATTGCAGTTGTAAACTACAGTAAATCTAGCAAAATATCAAAGACTTCCAAAGGAAAACAAAGAAAAGTGGGGGTGGGGGTGGGGGGGATGGGCAGGTATTTATCAATCTTGATTGCCATTTTTAAAATAACCATGGTGTTTAATACTAAAGATACATAAAGTAAATGAAAAGAGATAAAAGTTCACATATCTAAGAACTGACAATTGATTGAATATTCAACTGCACTGCACAAATCTGTACAGAGCATCCCAGTTAACGTACCAGGAAATTACAGTAGTAAACATACTTTCTTTAAGAATCTCAGATGTATATCTCCACTTAGAAACTTCCAATTTTACTAACATTATATTGTAGTGATAAATTCAGGGCCACATGTAATTACATGTCAGTGATACCTAAACTATTCTTAGAGTATTTAGGAATTATTTCTTGTAGGAAGTAACATTTAAGAAAAGGTCAAGTAAGCCTTGGTTAGAAGCATGAGGAATCTTTCCAGGCAGTGGGAACAAAGCCCCAGGGGAAACACGCATATTGCATTTGACTAAGTGAAAGTAGTCAGGGTGGCGGACATGTAGAATGAGAGCATGAGAAGAGATGAGCCTGGAGAGATCATGAGTCCTTTATGCTATGGAAAGGAGTCTGGACTTTACCTTTGAATGTGGAATTACTGAGGACTCTTAAATAAAGAAAATAAATAATCAGATTTGCATTTTAGAAAGATCACTCTTCATGTCTTCCTAGTCAGGTAAAAAGCATCACCGCATACCTTGTTTAGCTAAGCTAGACACTGAGTTGTCATACTACTCATGCCTTGTTCCTTTACTCCTAATATCCAGTTTGTTGTCTATTGATTCTACCTTCTTTAAATATCTTTTGTTATATCTAGCTTTCACGGCATTATTTCTAGCTTCATCATTTCTTACCTACACAATGACAAGAATCTTTTATTTAAACTTCCTGTTTCAAGTAATTTCCTCCATCAATACCTATTACAGAGCTGCCAGTTCTCTTTCTAAAGTATGCATAATCATTTTGCTCTCCTGCTAACAATTTATTTACTCATCATTACCTGTAAGATAAAGGCCAAAACCTTTAAAATGATCTGTTGGGTTGTCGGAAAAGTCATGATGTATTTTCTCTTTTTTTCAAAGGTCATTTATTTATATAAAAAACAAAGATCAATCAATGATATATTGTCCATTTTGTTCGATAACCTTTTGCCATCTTTCAGTGAGATTCACAATTGCTCGTTAATAGAAGCACCTGTCTTTATTTGCAAAAAACTGAACAAGTGCTGTTTTACAGCCTCATCTGAATTGAAAGTTACACCATGCAAGGAGTTTTGGAGAGAGCGAAACAAGTAGGAGTCTGACAGCGCAAGGTCAGGCAAGTATGGTGGGTGTGGCAACACATCCCATCCAAGCTCCAATAATTTTTGACGGGTGATCAAACTTGTGTGTGGTCTCACATTGTCATGATGGAACACAACTCCTTTACAATTAACGAGCTCTGGACATTTCTGAATGATGGAATCGTTCAAACTGTCCAATTGCCGACAGTACACATGCAAATTGATTGTTTGGTTCCCCGGTAGGAGCTCAAAAAACATGACACCTTTAAAATCCCACCATACTGAGAGCATAACCTTCCTCTGATGAATGTCTGCTTTTGATGTCGTTTGAGGCGAATTGTCACATCGGGACCAAGCCTGTTTGTGCATCACATTGTTGTAAACAATTCACTTCTCATCACCAGTTATCAGTCGCTTCAAAAAAGGATCGTTTTCTTCACACTTAATGAGCATATTGCAGATGTTTATATGCACCATCAAATGAACTTCTTTGAGTTCATGTGGAACCCAAATATCGAGCTTGCTTACATATCCCAACTTCTTCAGGTGGTCAAGAATGCTTGAATGATAGATGTTCAATGTTTCTGCAATCTCTTGTGTCATGTTATGTGGGTTTGACTCAATCAATGCCTTTATTTTGTCATCATCAACCTCCGTGGACCTCTGACCAAGGAGCGTCGTTGAGATCAAAATCCCCAGCACGGAATTTCGTGAACCATTGTTGGCACTGACGTTCTTGTAGAGCATTGTCACCATAAACTTTATGCAATTTTTCACAAGCTTGATGCACATTCTTCCCGTTATGGAAGTAAAACAGTAAAATATGGAAAAAATGCATAGTTTGGTCTTCCATCTTCAACTTGTTGTAAAATCTCCAAAACGCAACCAAATCGCTCAATTTTTTTTTTAGAATAAAGCTAGAACTGTCAGCTGTCAAATGACACAGCAATAACAGATGCGAATGACTCTAGTACTTCCAAAAATAAACTAGCGCCATCTGTTGCAAAAATGTGTCATGACTTTTCCAACAACCCAATATATATATATATACACACATACATACACATATACATATAATAAGAGAGAGAAAGAGAGAGAATTTCAATTTTGCAGAATGAATAAAACTCTGGAGACTGGTTGTACAACAATATGATGTACCAAGAACAACTGAACTGTATACTTACAAATGATCAAGGTGATATATTAATTGTATGTGCATTTTATCATAATTTAAAATTTAAAAACTATGAAAATATATGTACTTAATCTAATGTGTATATATATCTGTATATCTATATCTATCTATATCTATATCTATATATCTATCTCTATATGTGTGTGTATCTATATCTATATCTATATCTATATCTATATCTATATATATACACACATATATATGTATATCCATTCACATAACTACTGAGTGCCTACCATGTGTCAGGTACTCTGCAAGGAACTGGCAATAAAGTGGGAAGCGCAATTCGCACCCAGTGTATGCTGTCATGGGGCTTCCCGTCTAGACCAGCACTATCTAATGGAACGTCCTGAGATGACACAAATTTTCCATATCTGTGCTAATACTTGTACCTTCTCTGGTAGTGGGACTGAGAGAAGTGAGATCAGAAAACTCTCAGCACCAAAATCCCCCCAAGTGGAGGAAACTGGAATGAATCAAAACAATATATGCAAAGAGAAACTGAAATAAAAAGTGGGTAAAGAGAATGAATATATTTTAAAAGATGCTTTCTGTGGAAGATGAGTTTTTAAAAAAATCATTGCAAAAAGCATGTGAAAATATATTTTTTAAAAGTCAGCGATAAGCCTTGAAACCCACATTAATATTACAAATTAAATCTTTATGAAGGGAACTTCATTCAGTTATTTTCTAAAAAATGTTTTATTGTTTATGTGTAAATTGAAAGTAATTTTACCAAGAAAACAAATAGTAACTTTTTTGTTTGTTTGTTTGTTTGTTTTTCCCTCAAGGTAAAATATTCCTGATAATTATATGGAAAATGTGGAACATTTCATGTGATACATCATAACCTGGACTAAAGGGCATAAGTATAAATATCTGATGTATTCAAGAAAGTTGAAATATTAATATTTCAAAGTCTCCATTAATAGATTCAATAATTGAAATCTTGAGGCAAAAGAAATTCAAAATATGTTGTTTTTTTAAACACGTGAACCCTTAGACTTTGAAGAAAAAATTCAATAGAATTAGCAAACTATATTTTGCTATTCCAAAATAAATGTTTCTGACTTATGCCTTATATTCAAACCCTAAAGAGCTCCAGCCCAGTTACCTATTCATGAATTATTACTGATTTCCATGAAAATAAAGTACATACTTATAAATGGCTTGAGAAAAATTTACCACTAATCCTATAAGAATTCACGTATTTGATTATAAGTAATAAACTTGTACCAGAAAGTGGTATCTTTAAAATCCTTAAACTACTTAGAAGCATTTTCTAATTAATGTTAAGAATTTTATGAGGTAAGTAAACACAATTTAAGAGATCAATAAAACTTCATTGTTGGAATAATACTTCACTTCACTCATAGGTACACAAGCTATTAAAGAAACATATAAAAATCAAATGAGCCATTTTCTCAATTAAAATAACTGTGTGTGTGTGTGTGTGTGTGTGTGTGTGTGTGTGTGTATATATATATATATATATATATTCATGTCAACAAGTTTCCAATCTAAATTTCCAATCCAAATGTTTTGAGTTGATCTTGGCTTTCAGAATCACTGTCTGCTATTTATGTCATATATGTACATTTTAGTACATTTCTAGGTACAAATAAAATAGTTTAAATAGTGTATATGTCAACAAGGTTTATGATAAATGTAAGTGTTTAAGTCAGTTACATAAAATAAGTAAGCGATATTTTTTATTCTAAAGTGTTAATTACAGCAAATATGTTATCAAATTTGTTGTCAAAACTCTAAACACTCTAGTGTAAACCTTAAAATTTTGATATTTTTATAATTCATGTTCTTCCATTGGTCAAATAAAATATTTGAATCAATTTCAAAATTAAAAAATACAAACGTATAAAGGAAAACTATGAACTTAATGTGCACAAATTATTCCAAGTATGATGGAAATTATTCCAAGTGGAATAATTTCATATTATATGGGTCAGGAATTCTTAGGAATATACAAAGGTTTTATTTTACTATAGACAGTGGGAAAAAATGTTAAAATTATACACCAATAGCCAACTTTACTGGATCTTCTCTTCATTTGGTGAGAAAGCTGAGTGTAGCAATCATGAAAACAATATATTCTTCCCTATTGTCAAATTACTGAGTGAAGAACTCCTGGACAACCATTTCATAGTATTTTCTAATTTTGCTTTGCGTGTCTTTAGGCTCCAGTGAAATACAGAACATGTATAATATTTTTTTTGGGGGGGGTGTTCTAAAGTTATACAAATTTAAATTTAAATTTATAAAAGGACTTTAGAGATCATGTACTTCAATCCCCTTTTCTTCATTTTCTCATTTGTTGTCTTCTCCAAGGTCAATGACAGAAGATCTAGAACCCTCATGCCTACTTTAGTACTGATTTCATCATGCCATAATATGCTTTTATCTATGGAAAAAGCCTGGAGATATCAGTTCTTTACTGAGTATTATCCAGACACATAAAAATTTTAATAATTATATGAAATCACCCAGGGAATAAATTAATGAAGAAAAATGCTAACTATTCCTACATCTTAGAAACAATTCAGTAAGAAAAGCTTAAAATCAATCAAACAAGAAAAACTTGTACATGTGGCAAAATGTGATATAGCATAAGAGTTAAAAGCAAAGTGTGATTAATAAGACTGATGACTAAAATAATAATAATAATAATACTGATGACTAATAAACATACCCTACATTGGGAAATAAAAAAAAATCAAAGCAGGAATTTGATAGGCACTAAATCTACTGTGGAGTCACAAATTTGACAAGAAAATAAAATTACGTCATAATAATAGCTGAGTATATCCTACTTAAAAGAGCAAGGTCAATCTGTTCATTTATCAGCACCAGTGGACTGAAGAGACCTTGTATATTAGGAAAAGTCAAATTCAATCTTTGAAAATAGCTATGCAAAATACACAAGGGACATAGAAACTATTAAAGTGCTTCTAGTTCTCTGGCTTATTATAGTTCTCTATCATATGTAATCTGCAGATAGACTACACATATCTGCTAAACCAATTAAATAAGATGCAAAAAGCATGGTCATTTTAAGGAAATAAAGAGGCAACTATCAGATATGCATGTTTTCCACACTTCAAATCAAAGTCTACGCAAAGGCATGGTAACAACCAGTAACAGCAGGCACTACCACAGCATACTGTACATAGTGCACAAGGTTTGTTCAAATACTAAAGATAATAATGTTATTTGCTGTCATCATCACCAACAATGAGAATAATGGTGTACCAAAAAAGTCTCTGCTCATCTAACATCAGCCTTCTTCAAGTTGCAGAAGTTTTTTGTTTACAACTAATTTCTGGCATCCACTCTTTCTGGGGCAGAAATGTGAGGGTGACGTCAACCTGGCTTGCAGGCCACCTTTCCATGAATGTGTATAAAGGTTTTGGAGCAAAATGTGCAATTCTTGAATGGCTAAGGCAGAGGTGTGACCAGTGTTTTCATGGTTGCAAATAATAAAGCAAGTTAGTTTGGTATTTAAAAAGATGATGTTTTGCTAATAATAAGGACAGCCACACCCCAAATTTAAAAAAAAATCACTACAACATTTAAAGCAAGTGGAAAGAGATGATTACACTCCAATGAAATCCTCTGCATCTGTTTTTTTGTATAGAGTACATGTACATATGTGTACACAAAGTAATTGGGAACTGTGAATCTGCCGGTGGCCTCCTGGAGCCTAAGGGGGATACAGTGCCTAGTTCCCGGAAGTAGCCTGGAGTTTGAAACTAAAGAGTGTTGCCAAGAACAAAATGTAATGAAACAGTAGATTTGCACTAAAGAAAACACATTCCAATAGATGCAAATGAAGAAACTGTATTAAGAATGAAAGAGGTGTTTCCAAGTGGGGAGAAGGTGGGCTAGCCCGCAGTAATTTCTTCTTAACTCTCCTGCTTGCCACCTCCAGCTTGCATGGAAGCAAGTTCCAAAGGAGTTAAACAGGACTACACAGTAACTAATCCTCACTCATTTTCCACACTCATTCTGAAGCAGCTGCATAATAATCTTTAAATCCTTGACATTACTTGATTATGCAGTTTAATTAGCACACCACTCATGGCTGAATATTAGATTTTTCATCTCATATCTCATGCCACTTTTCAAATCACATCTCTGAACGCCCTAATTTTTAATAACAACCCATTAAGCATAATGCTCATCATTTATGTTAAAATATCATTATTTATTGTTAAAAATATATTAATCTTATTTCACAATTTCACCAGAACCCTCATTCAAAATTTGATTAAATAAGTAAATCAGATTTACTTTTTTATTGAAAATCAGTATATTGTATGTGATATTTTTAATAAAATATATCTGAGTATATCAATCATATAATCACATGATTATAATTTTAAACATAAACAGAATTTTCATAGGTCACAAGATTATGACTTCTTGCAAGATTTTAAGATCATATTCCAGAAAAAATTACATTTCTAGCAAATACTAGATTTTACTTAGAAAGAGCTTGTATTACATAGACTTGTATGTTACTTGAATAAAAGAGAGCAACTATCAATATTATATGCGCACATGTGGTAGGTGTATTTATATATATATATATATGCATTATATATGTATGTGTGCTTATATACATATGCACATATATATATAATTATGTGATTATTGAATTTGTCCTATAACTTCAGTGTCCATCCCTAGTTCATTTACAAAAAGTTCTAAAGAGAATCTATTTACTTAAATAGATGAAAAATTCATCTGCTTAAGTAGATGAAAAAACTCATCAAATTAATATCAAATTTCTTTTCTTGACTTACACTCCCAAGTTTCTAAAAGAAACCCCCCATTAGAAATAATGTTAATTTTTGGTGGTAAATTTAACTTGTATTTTAAATAATTGAAATCTCATTTCCAACTAATAATTAGTATCGTTTTTATGTGTATGTTGTGCATTTCGCCACATATGCCTCCACTGCTAAAAATACAGTTTCTTTTATAATCTAGTTCATTGATTTTTAAGGATATGTTCATGTGCATCAAAACTTACATCCCATATTATAACACTTTATAAATTATGAAGCATTCTCCCTTTGAACTACTTTAAAACCATTTAAAAAGCGTGTGTTGATGGGGAGGACACTCATAAACACTGTTTTTCTGCTTGATTCTTTCTTTCAGAGACATTTTTCTACCTCCCACTTGTGAGAAAAGGCTGGACTGTCCTCCACTGGGTCTGTATATACAAAGTTGCTTTTCCTAGCAGAGCTTTTAACAGCTTAGAAAAACATTGAGGAATATAAGGTAAAAAGAGGGGTGCTGCAAAATAGGATTTACAGAGTAACAGATATGCTATGTTTAAAAGCTTCTTTCAACAAACTGTACTCTGTGAAAATACTCCCTTATTAATCATGGTTTATAGCAACCTGGAAAATTTTCACAATCATAAAGTATTGGCAATGATACGAAAATCCTAAATTAATCACCCACATCATATTACTACACTAGGCATGCATATTGTAAGCACAGTCCTGCTACTGCCATGTGAGGGAACAGCCACACAGAAGGGAACCAGGAAACAGTGAGAGTCTTATTTTCTCCACTAGTGAAACGGCATATATTTGTCCACTTTAAAAATGTTCTCGGGCCAGCTGAGTGGCTCAGTTGGTTAAGAGCTTACTCAAGAGTTTGAGCTCTGAGCAACAGCAGTTCTATGCCCGGACCTGAGCTGAGCTGCCACTCAGCTGCCAACAGGTAGGTGGCAGGATGTCTCAGCTTAAAAAAAAAAAAAAAAAAAAAGTATATATATATATATATATATATATATATATATATATATAGCATCCATGTTTTCTAACAATCATTATCCATGTATCAGTCTAAGGAAGTAACACTGAAGGATTGCGTGAGTATGTGTATGCATTCATTCTCATGCTCAATATTTTTTATAATCAAATGACATTAGCATATACAGGATTTCTAAGCACTTATATAACAATTTTATTGGTAAAACATGTAATATTTTGAAAATTGTTTTTCTATTCATCCCACAATTGTCACCCACAAAGCCCAGATTACTTCTTTCATGAAAGTCAGCGTAACATGTTTTGCAAAAGTTCACATTGTATTTTCCTCAAAAAATGGGTTACTTTATCTGATTTGTCCTGCCTCCGTATCTAATATTGTCTTTGTAACCCATTTCAGATTTCTACCTTTAAATTTATTCCTTTTTATGCAGCATTTTTAGCTAAATCTACCTCTTCCAGACTATTTCATTAAATAAAATAATTGTTTGAGAATTGCATATTAGTTATCCATAACCAACACATATGTATAATAATTTTTAAAACTATAATTTTAAAACTACAGTGAATAAGTGTATATAATTAAAATGCTAAGGTCTCTTAAAATTATTCTATGTCTTAAGGAAAATAATGGATATATGGATCTCTTTATTATTAATATGATTACATGAAGATAACTTGTGCTAAAAGTGCTTTGCTCAGATGCTATTAATTAAACATATTAAATTATTTTAATTTTTATATTTGAGGGAAGCATTTTACATTTGCAATTGTAATATACACTTCACTCCATGTGCCTATATACCAATACATACCAATGGTCATTGAACTTATACACTTAATAGCTATAATTTAACTACAAAATAATGTTTATCTAAATTTATATGTTTATATTAATTTTATCTGACCTATAAGTAAAATTTGTATAAGTACTTTTTTTTTTTTTTAAAGATTTTTATTGGGGAATTGGGGGGATGGGAACAGTGCTGGGGGATTGGGGAAGGGGAACAGACAAGTTGCTGTTGTTTTGTTCTTCAATCTAGTTGTGGAGGATGTTGCTTCACTGGCCCAAGTTGGCACCATCATTGTGCTCTTCTCTGGCAAGGCAGATCAGTCACCGGCTTCTGGACGGCCGCTCACTGTGGCTGCTGGCCGCTCACGCTGGCTGCTGGCCGCTCACGCTGGCTGCTGGCTACACACGGCATCCCATGGCAATCCACTGCCACAGGGACTGCAGTCCACGCCATCCCCGGCGACTCATGGCAGGCCAGCTCCAGGTTGAGCTGTTGTTCAGCATCTTAGCTGTAGAGGGCAGTGTCACTGGCCCTCATATGTGGGATCCGAACCGGGGCCCTCTGGCATCCCAAGCGAGTTCTTAACCATCGCGCCACTCGGCCGGCCCTATAAGTACTCTTTAGGACTAAATATATTTATTTATAAGTAAGAATATATTTGAAAATTTATAAAGACATATATTGATATATGAGCCATTACCAACACCTGCCTTCTAAACTATGCTCATTTCGTGAGTAGAAAATAGTGCCTTCTTTTAACACAGGTTTCACTGTTACCCTGATAATTGCTATATGTATCTTGATATGTCTACACATCTATCTATCTATCTATCTATCTATCTATCTATCTATCTATCTCCACCTATCTATTATCTATTATCTATCTATCCATCCTTCCTTTCTTCCTTCCTTCCTTCCTTCCTTCCTTCCTTCCTTCCTTCCTTCCTTCCTTCCTTCCTTCCTCTCTTCCATCCATCTATCCATTTATTTCTACCTATTTATCAAAGTTTATAGGCAATTTGTGCTTTCTCATTGAAATTATTTTTATTATTTTTTAGTGTTTGTTTTCTTCTCATGTTGATTCATAAATTTCTTTTTATATATTTTGTAAGTAATCTTTAAACTGTTAAATACATTCCAAGAATTTGTGGTGTTTCTTTTTTACTTACCTTACAGCATTTTTAAATTATATATGTTTGTAATGTTAATGTTAGGTAATTTGTGAATAATCTCTTCTTTTTTTAACCCTTTGTAAGATGTCCTTGTAAACATCACAAATAGGTTTTTTTGTATTTTATTTTGAACTTTTAATATACTATATATTTACATATGCTATTTGAACTTTTAAATGTATATTGTATGAGGTATGGATTCAATTCCATTTTTTCTCACATACTTGCCAGATATTTGAAGAAAAAAAATAACAAAGAAATGATCTTTTCTTCATCTGCCAAATCTGTCTCTGTCTTATCTGTGTTATCAAGTGTCACTTGGTTATTTTTGGACATTTGTATTTGTATTAAAATTTTACAAATGACATGTCAACTACTATACAATATATTTGTGATTTTCATTTTTCATTGACTATATCCATCAAGTTGAGGAGAATTAAATTCTCATATATTAAGCTTTTTGACCTAACTAAATTATATATCTCTACATTTAGGAATATCCTCTTTAACATTTTTTATGAAGTCTTAAAATTTTATCCATGAAGGTTTTGCACATTCTTATTAATTCCTTTTCACCATATATTACTATAATGTTGTATCATATGGGGTAAATGGAATTTATACCTGAAAATGGGTATGCCTCCTCTTCTGTTTGTACATTTTAATGGGTATTGAGGAAATAAATAGTTAAGCTGGATTTGGGGTTGTTCTTGGTTTAGACTCTTCAGTGTACCTCAGGTTTCAAATCTTCCAGCAACTGGTTAAGAGTGTGTGTACACGTGCGCACGTCTTATGTTGGGACTGGTTTGCTAAGAAAATGTTCTCAGTGTTTCTTCTACTCCATTTTTAGCAGTACCTGTCTGGAGGTACTCAGCTTCTTGTGAGGACAGAGAGTGATTTTCAAATCTCCTGCTAAAAGTCCCATCTTAGGCAAGCCCTGTACACAGGCACCTCAATGGTTTTACATAGCTGTGATGATATTCAACCTCATTCTCTTAATCTTTATATAGTAGGCTGTTCATAGTAGAAACTCAGTAATTTCTCACTAACAAATATGAAACTATTAGTAACAGTTTTGATATAGTATAAAGTAAAATAGAACAATTATGATTTTAAAAATCAAATTATCACCTTATTTTTAAATGAAGAAATATAAAAATTTAAAGATTCCAAACTTCAATTTACATATGAGCTTACCATTTTCAATTCTCTTTAATAGCATCTTTGCTAGCAAGGAAATAGAGGCATAGAACTCTCTACAAAGAAGAAAACAGCACCCTTAAAACATTCTTTGGAATATAAAATTATATATTCTCATTTCAAGACAGCAGTATCAGGCACAATAAACTCAACTGCAAAGGACATAACATTTAGATGGAAAAAAAACTAAGTCTAATTTATTTATAAGTGACTATTCTACATATAATAAAATTTGATTTGAATACTTAAAAATTAGGATCAAATATTCATATTCTGCATTCATATAAGCTTTTCAAGGGTAATTATCTGTACTATTGTCTAATTAGAAATTTAAAGATATTCCACTTCATAATATAGTTGAATGTAGTACAGTCAAATGAACCCTCATTAAATCCAAGAAGGATCAAAGTATTTTAAGTTCTGAACATAGTTAAGTGAATATCAAATTAATTATTTCTTCAAATAAAACCCCAAAGGATCTATAAAACACTCTAAATATCTTTTCTTTCTCCATTATCCACTTGAAACTTGGAAAATGTTTCACATTTAGTTGTATAGTACCAAGTTGTAAGCTACTCTTTGAAATTCAATGAGATAAGTAGTTACTTGGAAGGATTTAATTAATTTAATGTGATTAATTAATAAGCTATAGAACTAAGATACATGGCTTCCTAAAGTTCCAAAGAAGGTCATTTTCAAGTCTATAGTTTTTTTTTTTCTCTTAAAAAAATCCTTAATAATAACAGCAACAACAAAAGTAATACTAATAGGTAAGGCTATAATTAATTGACAGCTCCTCTATGACAGACATTGTTTAAACTCTAAACATATTGTCAAATGTATCACATTCTGCTTTTAGAGATTACAGTCTGATACATGCAGTCATTTGGCCAAGGTTACTAAATTTGTTATTGGTAGACCAGCATTCCAAATGAGACAGCCTCATTCTGGATTCTTTAATATTAACCATTATATTCTACAGGATCCAAACCAAGTCTGCTTTTCAAATAGGAACTCATATATACTATAGCCTAAATGTTCAAAACAAAATGTTTTTATGGAGGTCAGGGCAACTTCTAATTATGGCAGTATAAGTGACTCCCTCCCACCAAATCGTCTACTATATTCCTAATCCCAGGTGAGAATAAAATACTCTCCGAGGAGCTTTGTTACAGGTATTCAATACAGAAATCACTTTTCCACTTTTACAGCCTTGAACTGTAAAACCCTTTATACTTCACTATAATCTTGATTATCACATTTCCTTCACCATGATACTACGAGGATCAATATATACAGTGACTTGTCTAAGGTCATAAAGCTAATAAGTATGAAATCAGAAAACAATGCTATCATGAATCCCATGATTTCTCCATCCCACCACTGTGCTTTTTCCATGTGTACAAATTTGCAGCAGTATTCTTTATTTCACATTCACTATCAAAATTAATCACAATCATGGTTCACTTCAGTTGAGAAGCTTTTAAGTCACCAAGTAAAAAGAAAAGGTGGGGAAAGGTCACAGAAAATAACATGCAATTAGTGGTATAATATAGCTCACTTAAGAAATATTTAAATCAAAAAGAGGCTGAGAAAGAAGGCATAATGTAAAATGATTTCAAAGCATTGGCTTGAAATATAGTGACACTGTGATGATGATGATGATGATGAAACGAATAAGTAAATTCAAATTGCTGATTCTAACTACAACTTTATAAATAATCCAACATAATGGCCAAAATAATCTCAACTGAGTTAGAGCACATTTAAAATATATACTATATTATACTAAAGAAAAAGTATTCAATTATCAAGCCAGGCTATAGCGCAGATCTTTTTAAAACACAAATAAAAATTATAAACTACTTGATATTCTTACTGCATCTAAGAATTTAACTCCCAACAGTTTAAAATTGTCAAATTTAGAAAGGCCTTCTGAAGCTATTATGGTCTAGTTTCAACACATGTTATATCACAAATAATATTTTTGGTATATTAAACTGACATAAACTCATAGAGATTATAGCAAAAATTATGTCTGCCATTAGTAATAAAAGGGTAGTATCATAGGGTGATAAAAGTTCCATATAATAAGAGGAGGTCAGGGTCAAATAATTTTGTTTATTTGAACACCACTTTTTTTCAGATGAAAAGACTTTCTACTATAAATACAGAATTAAATATAATAGGCCTTTGAACAACATGAATTTAACTACACTGGTCCACTCATGCACAGAATTTTTCAGCAACTACCATTAATGCATTTTCTCTTCCTTATGATTTTTAAAATAACATTTTATTTTCTTTAGCTTATTTCATTGTAAGAATAGTATATAATATATATATAACATACAAAATATGTGTAATTAACCATTTATGCTATTGGGAAGGCTTCCTTTCAATAATAGTCTATTAGTGGTGAAGGTTTTGGGGAGTCAAAATTTATACTGGGATTTTCAACCGCACAGAGGTTGGCACCACTAACCACCAAGTTGTTCAAGGGTTTAGCTGTATAGCTTTTGTCAGTTTTCCTGTTAGGTAATGGCAGTAGAGGCACACGTTCGTATGCTTTTTTCTCTTCATTATTTTAAAATTCGCTACAACAGCAAAAGCCATAGATTCTTTTTCTCCTTTTCACCTTGTGGTTTTCAATTCCATTTCCACTCATATCCTTTCTGGAATAGTTCTTACTATTCTTTTAATTGCTACATGTAATTATTTCTTTGATATGTTTCTTCGTCTAGGAAAAAGCAAAGTATTTCTTATTGATATGAATAAACATTCACAAATACATTTTGAAGAAATGAATAAATTAATTTAATATTTCCATCCCCCTGTCAAAAGTTATGTAGGAAGATAGTAAGGTATATTAGATGGCTGGGCCTTCACAGAAGCTCATGATACTTCAGAAAAATGTGAGTGAAAAAGCAACGAAACAACTGCAGAACCCCCTTATCGCCTTCACCATAGACAGAACACCACAATAGCTGAGCATTTTCTCCACACTGATTTGGATAGCTATTTCTTCCTAGGCTACCAGGATGTGGTTAAAACATAAAGGGAGCATGTCAGAAAGAAAGCCGGAGTCCTCTGGGATTCTAGTAAAAAAACAATTCAGGTCTAAGATACAAACACTCAATTCATGCTATTAGTTGTGTCCAATGCTTAAAGGCAATTTTAAAAACAGATGACTGATGACTTCACTTTTGGGACTATTATATTTTAAAAAAATTAATCATTTTAATCATTTCCTTCCAGTTTGCTTTTATTATTAAAACCAAGTTTTCATCATTAAAACTAAGCTCCTTCTTTAAAAACAAAAGATTCAAAAATATAATCACTAAAATTAATTTAAATCAAATCATTGTAAGAGCAACTTGGAAAACAGGTTGGTGACAATTAGAATTCAATCAAATCTGTGGATGGTACCAGTCTGAGTCAATTCTATTCCTTCAAACAAGAGTAGAACTAGGTATATAAGTACTGAGGAACAAACATTTTTCCACAAATTCTTAAGAAATTGCACCATGGTCTTTTAAAACAGTTGCAGAGAAAAAACTTGAGATAAGCCTAATATCGGATCCTTTGTAAAAACACACGTGTTCTGCCTACGTACGCCTAACAAAATTTTCTACATTTTTTAAACAAAAGAAAAAAAGGAATCGTGTATAGATATTAATGCTGTTTTCATGAATTTTATCTATAAAGTGAAACCTTAGTTTTATAGTAATCAAATGAACAAAACTTAGGAATAATCAAATCACTTGTAACAACATTTAAGTTTACAGAAGACTACCACATTGTGGTTTATTTTCTGATATTCCAATACTATAAAATAACATGAACCACCTACAAAAAAATTCAAGTAGAGGGTAATGAGGAAAAAAAAATCTGTGACTCTTTTAGGCAGTGATTCTGAATTGAATTATCTTTAAAAAGTGTGCTAAGTCATTACCCTTTAAGAATATTTATGAAATTCTTTTACATATTTCCTTTGCAAGGAAGCACTCAGAGGAAGAAAAATAAGAAATGCTCCTTCTGACCTCTTTCTCCTGATCTATATTATTTATTTCCTCTTTATGCAAAAAGTTGGAGACTTAAAGGAACATTGATTAGCTTGAGTAAAAGTGACCAAAAGGTGATAAAAGAGACGAGGTTTCTTTTGTTTCTCTGTTTGGAGGAATGCTATGTTAGTTCTCTTCTTCTACACCCACATCATCCCTCCACCACAAAAATCAGTTATTCTGCTCTCTCCTCTGAATATGTTTTGGAAGTGTAATCAGAGAGTGAGATCAAGTTAGGTCTTGATAATCTAGGTATATTTTTTTCTATGAAGCAGGCCATCTAGCATTGCTATTTTTGTATTTTAATACCCCACAAAGGAATACCTTTGTCATTTGCTGACAAACTTTTCACTTAAGTCCAACATCATTTACAAAATTCATTAAGGCTTAATTTAAAAGAGAAAAAAATGCTCTGGCCATAGCATACAAATAAAAATATTGATTTATTTATGGCACTATATATATCTTCCCAGCTATAAAAGTCCAGCTGCTGTGATTCATCATTCATTGATAGAATTCTTGCTCTTTAGAGATGTAAATGAGAACACATGAGTTACACTTCTCAAGCAAGTTTTATGCATCTGAATTACAAAAGGCAGTAAAAATGAACATAGATATTAACTCCAAAGTGGATATTAAAGAAATGGTTTATTAAACCATTCTTTTGCTTTCAGTTTACCATGACTTTCATAATCATAGGATCATGATTAATTAAGGCAGTAGTATACAAGTTCTGACAATTAAGTTTGCGAACTGGTTGCAATGATGTTGCTAACCTTTTTCGATATGAGAAGGTTCATTATGAATTTATACCAACTGAACAGTTAACCAAGTTTATTTATTATCTATTTATTATTTGGAAGTGCTGAGAAGGCTGCATGAAATAGTTAGACAACCTGAAAATTTCACCCACAATTCATGGCTCTTGCATCACGACAATGCACCAGCTCACACGGCACTGTCTGTGAGGGAGTTTTTAGCCAGTAAACAAATCACTGTATTGGAACACCCTCCCTACTCACCTGATCTGGCTCCCAATGACTTCTTTCTTTTCCTGAAGATAAAGGAAATATTGAAAGGAAGACATTTTGATGACATTCAGGACATCAAGGATAATACGACGACAGCTCTAGTGGCCATGCCAGGAAAAGAGTTCCAAAATTGCTTTGAAGTGTGGACTAGGCACTGGCTTCGGTGCATAGCTTCCTAAGGAGATACTTCGAAGGTGACTATAGTGATATTGAGCAATGGGGTATGTAGCACTTTTTCTAAGATGAGTTCGTGAACTTAATTGTCTATACCTTGTTCTATGGTAAAATTAGAATTGGACTAAAAATGAGAAAACTAGTTTTCTTATTATGGTTTTACTCATGGCTACTATTAGTTGTATGAGCTTTGTTTCCTCCTGTAACCTGCCAGCAACCAATGGTGCTGCCCTTGTCATCACACTCAACATGTTCACTCCCTTGTTATTCACTCATTTAAATACTGTTCAGCAAACATTGGCACATTATCATGAGATGCTGTTCTTGGCATGGGGGAAAAAGTGCAAGGGTAAGGAACACCTCAGGTTTCATAAGTTCTCGGAAGTGAAATAGACAATTAAACACACACACACACACACATTTAAATAAATACAGAAAAGTAAAGGATGAAATAGAAGCATAAAATTGTTAGCAATAATCTAAAGCTCTGGCAGACTTTCAGGACAAAGTGATTTCTAATGTATTTTAAAATCAGAAGTGTGGAAAAAGCGTTTATAGAACTGAACAGAGCACAAATGCAGAATTAGAAACGAAAAAGAGTGTGGTCCATGCATTCAACTAAAATAAGCTTTTAAGTTTACAATGTAGAAATCCTCAACTGTGAACTTATCTAAAAATTTAACTTTTTCCCTTGTATGCTCAGGTTACCAGAGACCTTAAAATAATATTTTGGGTTCATACAATTTAGAAGCATGCTGTCTTTATTACAACTGAAGAAGTTTATCATAGACAATTTTATATGTTTTCCATTTCTTAGGATTCAAAGATAAATCCTAAAGAGAATTAAAGAGTAAAGAATAAGACAAACATAGGAAATGAAAGAATTCCTTAACTTATTAATACAAATATTATTGCCGATTGTGAAAATAATAGGTATTCATTTATCCTCTGAACATTTTGTTCTCTAAATATCATCTCTTTGGAAGCTATAACTTTGTTGTATGTTAGGAAAATATAGCATTTCACAGCATTCCTTCCCAGCAATGGCTCTTTGAAGTGTTTCTCTGTTTCTCATAAGTAAGGGTGGCAAACTCCCAAATCCAAAGCCTAACTTTCATTTTCTATAGCAGTGGCACATAGATTAGTAAGAGGCACATAGATTGTAAGAAGGCTTTGCAGTAATACCGAAGTTAAGAAGAGAGTCAACAATTAAAAAAATTAAAAAAAAGCAACCCAATTTCAAAAACTGCTGTTTAAACTCAGTGAACAGTGTCAAAACTGTGCTGGGTCCACTTAGGAATAATGTATCAAGTATGCATCTCATTGCATTTCAGTGAAGACTGGACTGGATATATGAAGAAGGGGAAATAGAAAAAGATCTGATCAGATACTTCAGTTCAATTCAACAACACACTTAAAAATGAAAAATACAAAACTGAAAGCAACAAAGGAATAAGACAAGCAAAGAAAAAAAGAAACAAAAAAACCTCATAGACACAGACAACAATTTAGTGGTTACCAGAGGGTAAGGGGGAGGGGAGGAAGAAAAGGGTAAAGGGGGTCAAATATATGGTGATGGAAGAACTGACTCGGTGTGGTGAACACACATGCGATATATAGCTGATGTATTACAGAATTGTACACTTGAAAGTTATATAATTTTACTAACCAATGTCACCCCAATAAATTTAATGAAATAAATATGTAAATAAATAAATAAAATTTGGAATAAAGAAAAAGAAAATGAGAAATAGAGCTAAAGAATGAGTTGTTAATAAAAATGGATTGTGATCTACGTGGCAGAGTTTAAGTTGATTAAATCAAGTGAATGTCTTGATATAGTGTAGAATCTGTTAAAAATTAATAATGTTAATGATAATAATGACACTCATGGCTACCATTTTAGAACTTCTATCAAGTGCCAGTCATTCTACTTGGTAATTATGACATGAGGTACTTATTTGCAAAAGAAAAACCAAAATTGCCTATTGAAAATTAGGCAAATGGGACTACCACCATCACATTTTACTATAAAATTGCTGAAGCCTAAGAAGGCAACTTTCTACTTCCTGTTTATAAGATCAGAGAATTTTTACCTGAACCTATACTATGACCAGTATCTCTGCCATATGTTCCCAAAACATTGGTTTTCCACAGATTTTGAAATTTCTAGGAATAGAATATGGCATATATTTGTTCTATATATTTTTACTGCAATTAAGAAACATCCCCTGATTGTTGTATTTCTTTCTTTGCTGCCTCCTGATCCTATGATAAGATTGGCTGATTTCACAACACTTAAACATGTTTCTTAAATTTGTCTGCTTAAATTGCTAATGTGAGTTGGATCTGAATATGACCTTTCCTTTCTCTTTCCCATTACTTTCTGACCCAAGTACTTGTTTTTGTTTTTGTTTTTCTAACTTTCTCTGAAGTCAGTCTTACAGGCTTCCTATAGCGAGAGATAAGAAGTCAATGGTTTGCCAAAGGACTGATTAAAGGAAATTCTATTCAGTGTTACTTTCCATTAAATCATATGATAGGCAATGCAGAGGTAGCATTCTGCATGAGAGCAGACAATAAGGGGTGCATGAATATACATAAATTAAAAAACAAAATAATAACAAAATACAAGCTGTTCTCTATTTTAATTACCACCATGATCCAGCAATTTTAAACAATGTGAGTACAAAAATAATCTTCTGTGAGAAAATCTTTCGCCAGTTTAATTTAAAAAAAAATTTGTGGGTACAGTCAATTTCAAAAACATATGCATGTGGTTCCAATTTACATATTTTATTATCTGCCCTTTATTAAATACTATATACTACATGAAACTTAATTCAGAGACTCCCAGTCATAGAGTAAGCCCTCAATACAAGTGGACTCAGATATAGTCATTCTTTTCTAGAGGTTTGTAATGGTTTGTAATCATTTGAATTCCCTTTGGATATAGTATGTGTCTCCAACAAATGCAACTATTCTTCAAAAGTAGACAAAAATAAACAGTGACAGCACAATGAATATATAGATGAACAAATGGAACTTGAATTATTTCAATTCTGTCATTCTACATGACTTCCAGAAGTTTTGGTTTTTATCTTAAAATTTAACAATGAAATAATATGTGAACTCAGAAGGGTGCAACTTTTATTTAATAAGATTAAATTAGTTCACATATATGATGTTTTATTGATTTTAAGAATATATTTAAAATTAGATTTTATTATTCTATTTTAATTTTTCATTTTTGTTCTAAACATAACACATATTAGGAAAATAATATGTCACACCAGTGGAGCAAATCGGTACTTACCTAAATTAAACATTTTATATTTTACTAGTAACAAAATGTACTTATTAACTTATGATAATAATATAAATCATTAAATTGGGTGGTAACCAAAGGATAAAGTTCATGATGTTCACTGAATCACTTGATATAAAACTGTTGACTACATTTTCCTACAGGAATTTGGAAGACCCTAAAGTCATTTTCTATGTTATTATGAAACCAATAACTGGTTCATAATTATTCTAAGTTTTGTAAAGAATTTTGAAATGAGCATTCTCTCATCAACATGAAATGATTCCATTCTACTGGAGTAAACAAAGACTAAAAAGCAATAGATGAGGTGCTGAATCATTCTCTGAATCTATTTCGAAAAGTGTAATACATGAAATACGGCATACAATTCTTGAAAATTTATAGGAAATTCAGGTTTGCACATCCAAAGTACCCATATAAGAAACAAGATAATATTCAAATGATACAGGTAAAAGATGACAATGAATCATTGCCTCTAAACCTTAATAATGTTGAAGAGAAAGGAAGGGCTATCAAGAGTAAACACTAATAACAGTAATAATAATAAAGAAAAAGATGCTTGAAAAGATCAAGACTAAGACTTTGATGAAGAGACACAATAAATGATTTTTTTAATGTGTCATGATGTCACTACTTGATCAATAATGGCTCCAGATGATTGAGAGTTAATTTGATTAACTTTCATTATAGAGTTAACTCTCATCAAGTGAACCACATCATAAAAAATATTGTTATGCCATTGGGGAGAATGAAAAAGTATAAAGGAGGAAGTCAATTTTTGTCAACTTCATGGTTTTATGGTCTTCACACACTTTCTACAAGGGGGAAAAGTGTTGAGAGTTTATGTGAGTTGATCAAAATGAAATAGTTGTTTATTTTACCTAGTTGCAGGTAATGAGACAAACACAGAAATGTCCAACTAAATAAATCAGTTTAAAACTTGATGGGAAGCACACTCTAAAATTCTGATCCTGATATAACTAAACAATACCTATCTTTTTTTAAAATAGAAAACTTTGGCAGCAGAACTGAAAAACAATGTATATTTATATATAAAAGGACAAGGAAAAAATGACTTTTGACTCATACTTAGACTTAATTATGCTTTCAGCCAAACAAAATTTTTATTTTCCTAATCATGAAAACTAGGCCATTAGCAAATAAAAGTTATTGTGCCGAAGGAAGTACTTTCAAATTATGACCCCAAGTTGAAAGAACATTTTGTGAGAATTACTATGTTATTTTTTTCTGAAGAGAGATTGACCCAAATAATTGCATTCATCTTCTGGGAAATTACCTCAAAGAACAAATAGTTACAGATATTAAAAAGGCAAAGTAGTTTGAAATTCTTAGCAACATTCCCAAAGCTGTACACTCTCATCACTTATATGAATTAATCAAGCATATCAATCCTGAAGATAGTCAAGATGAAATAAAGAAATTAATTTTGAACTTCTGTGCTATTTCCCAGAAAACTACCTGAAACAACTTCACATGGTCAAGGATATGACAACAGTAGAACTCTGGCCAATATGCGTGATGGTATTGAGGCAAAATGTCTAATTAATTAATCCTAAATTTTCATTTCTTCCTTAAGCATATTATTCTCTAAAGTTTAACAGAATTTAGAAGGTTTTCCTCACTGTAATGTAGTTTTGGAATTAAAAAAATAATAAATCCATAGCAGCTCTACCAATTTACATTCTCACCAACAGTGTATGAGGGTTTCTTTTTCTCCACAGCCTCTCCAACACTTGTTATTATTTGTCTTGTTGATGATAGGCATTCTAACAGGTGTGAGGTGATATCTCATTGTGGTTTTGATTTGCATTTCTCTGATAACTAGTGAAGTTGAAGAGAGGTTAAAGGGGAGGGGTTTGGTAGAAGAGGGTAAAGTGGGTCAAATACATGGTGATGGAAGGAGAACTGATTCTGGATGGTGAACACATAATGCAGTTGTAGATGATGTATTATAGAATTGTACACTTGAAACCTGTATAGTTTTGTTGACCACTGTCATCCCAATAAATTTTAATGATAAATCAATAAAATAAATATATAAATAAATCCTTTAGAGTCTCACCTCATCAGTGGAAGGTGCTGAAGAATGTAGATATAATCACTAAAGACTTTCTTAAAAGGTGGAGTATTTGTGATGAAGCTGTGTGTACAGGAAAGACAAATTTTGAAAGTTAATTCAAACTGTGAAGCATTGGGTAATCCAAAGGAAAATGTGGGCACTTGAGGATCATATCAGATGTTTTCTTTCGTACATGTCTGCTCTGAATTATCTTTCATTTGAAGGTGAAATTTGAGATATAAATATTAAAAAGACACAAATACTGCAAACAGTCACAATAAGACTTGAAATATTTACAGTGAAATACCAAGCTTTGAAATTTATCTCTGAAGATTAGCTCACAGAACAAAAACAGAGCCTGTTAACTTTGCAACGAGAAAATGTAAGGAATCAAATATTTGTGCAGAAAAAAAAACAGTTAAAATTAGAAGAAAAATGACCCCCCAAATGATGTAGAATAGTGGTGTTATGTCATCAGAAAATATTAAACAGATAATGTTTGAATGCTTCAACTGTACTTACTAACAATTGGATAATTGTTCTAAATTAGTGGATCAAATGAAGTCAATGTACAATAACATTCAGTGATTTTTCTCTGAAAAAAAATCTTTAAACATATTTTTATCAAATACAACAGAAATGTAGGATGAATTATCTGGTGAAGATATTTTTGGGCTACAGAAATATTGGAAATCTGCTAGAATCAACCCTGAAGAAATAAAGACATAAACCTTATGGGAAAGTGGATTTTTATTTGAAATTTATTTTTTAAGAATCCCTGCCAAACTAATGATTATTTAAGAATTTTTCTTTTGGATAATGGTTATATCAAAAAAAAAAGTTTTTGAAAAAAATTTATAAAAACATTGTATCGCTTATGAATGAAAAATCAAAAAATCAGGTTATGCTACTTATTAAAGATTAACATTTGAAGCATATGGATTTTAGCAAAGCCATTGAAGTTTGCAGAACTTAAGTTTCAAAACTAAAATACAATGTTATCATTTATTGCTTTGATAGACTAGTATGTAGATATAAAATTGTGGGTTCTTTATGTTTTACAAAATCATATTTTTAATTCAAATTTACCTAGGTTTTTCTTTTCTGTACGGTGATACTTCTATTATTGTACTGGCATTATCATAAGTACAAAATTCAATAAAAGAATAAATTTATGGTGTGCTTTCTTTTTTTTTCCATTATTATTACTTATGTAATGCCATGATTATTCCTGAAAATAATTCCATCATATAAAAGAGTAATAAAAAGAGACTGGTTCTGGAGTCAAATACACTACTATGCCGCTGCCTTTTGAATCATTAAAACCATTAAACCTCCCTCCAAACTGTCTTTCATCACTCAACATGTAGCCCTAGCCTACACTCAATATAGTATTGTTGTTCTAACTAGCCACCCTTAGTAATGAACACAACTTGTGCACATTTTGAAAATCCCCTGGTTGCCACCACCAGAGCCATGCAAACTTCAAGAAGGTTTTGCAGGCACAATCTCACAGAGCCATGCCTGAAGCTGAGGATCTTGCAATGTGATTCCTGCCCTAGAGCTTCTCTGAGACCTCAATGGGGAATGTCAGCTAGCCTGACTGCCTTGGTAACCTGGAGGTATAAGGAATCAATCAATGTCAATAGGGCCACCCGGGAGCAATATGGACAAAGAGTATTCAATAACTATGTCCCTGTTTTGTCTTTGGGTGGGCAGTTCTTTGGTCCATTTTATAAGGCTCCTCAGAAAGTCCCAGTGGGCATGGGTTATATTCTCCTGGAAGGCTCCCAACTCAATAACATATGCTTATATTATGGGCTTTTCCTCTTTTCCTATTTCACTCTCCTTGCCCTGCATTCCACCTCTACCTGGGATCACATTCTGAAATCAGCTAGCCTCACACTAGCCTTGATTCAAGTTCCGTTATCAGGGTGGAACTTAAGCTAAGGAAACATTTAATGTGTCCTCTTGGCTGTGCCTTCCCTCAGAGGTTAAATTGTATTATTTTTCCAGCATATTTCATGATGAAATAGGCAGTACCTGTGTCTTTACCTAGAGTATGCGTTCACCTTGGAACTCACATCATAATTTTAAAGTTTTTACATTGATCCATCCAGTTATCCACTCTAAAGTCTATCCAGGTTTCTGTGACAACTCAATACAGCTGTCACAATATTTTAATCATTGGTCCTCAATTGCTCTGTTACTGGCTCTCAATTTGCAGCTTTCTGAGGTCACATCTCAAATTTCCACTAGATCTGAGCTCCCTCTGAAGGAATCATTCCAGTTTTCTCTCTCGCCTCTGCATCCTACTTTGTTAGATGCTGCATGTTTTATCATGTCCAAATTCTGATAAAAGGGTCAGAGTGATGGAGACAAAATATCATCTTTATTGCAGGTAGAGGTGGGTTTGCAGAAGGCAGCTTCAGTGGGTTTTAATAATGAGTTTCCTAGCAATACACTCAATGCAAATTTTCAATAGAGGAACTGAAATACCAGAATGTAAGGAAAAGATGCCAACCAAACTGTATAAACAGATGCCAATTATCTATTCAGAAAAATTGAAACTAAATGTTTTAAATGTATACCTAGTAATGCTTTCTTTTCTCATATTTTAATAATTATACCTGGAAAGTAGGAGGTCATTGATTACAGAACTCGATTTTTGTCACATGCAACAGAAAGCATTCTGAAAGTTTATTTTTTCAGAAACAGTTTTATTTTCTAGTCAGCCTGCTTTGAGAATGACAGGCTTGGAGAATTCTCATTGGAACACAAAATGATTTTTGTTTTCTCAAGTGATTTCTCTCTTATTGCTTCTCTTGAACTCTCTCCTAATCTTGAACACTCTCTTTGCTTATAAACTACCCCTTGTTTATAGGGATTTATGCAACTTTTGACTTTAGAAAAATCATTTCTACACAAAGATAAAGGAGAGAAAGAAAATGGAATACCTGGAGAGACATGAATTAACTCTCAGCTGGCTGCAAACTGTGAAACATTGTTATCATCCTCTAAAAATACCACTCAATCAAGTATTTTCTACATAAGATTGAGTATGTGTATATACTTAGAACATCAAGTATTATAATTGGAATTGTTTTTCTCCAATTTCCTAAATGAGAGAAAGACTCATTTATATATCAATCTTTTAAGGTGATTCTGTCCTTATATTAATCCTTATAGCAGATCCTAGTGTTCTGCTAAGACTTTATTCTGTGTTTTTAATATTTCTTCCCTGTTTATTTCTCTCTACATATATTTCTTTATCTTAAATTGGTCATTTACTGACACTATGGTCAATTATTTTATCTCCCCACTTGATATATTCCAGGATTTGCCCTCTTTTCCCCACCATTGTCTTCAAGATACAAAAATTATCTCCTAGACCCCTCCCTGCCACCAGTGCAGCTTCATACACAAATAATGGCAGGGGTTGGCTGAAGGTCATGTGGATTTGTAGAATTTTAAGTCACTTGTGCTTACATAGCATGACTTCCATGTTATCATGACATCACTAATCTTACACTTCCTCTGGCTGGTCTAGAAAACCTTGGCCAGAAAGATGAAAGATACAAATAGCATGATTGCTCCTTTCATGAACTTGTGAAAACCTTTTTTTTTAAAGATTTTATTATTGGGAATTGGGGAAAGGGGAACAGACAAGTTGCTGTCGTTTTGTTCTTCAATCTAGTTGTGGAGGATGTTGCTTCACTGGCCCAAGTTGGCACCATCATTGCGCTCTTCTCTGGCGAGGCAGATCAGTCGCCGGCTTCTGGACGGCCGCTCACTGCGGCTGCTGGCCACACACGGTAGCCCATGGCAATCCACTGCCACAGGGACTGCAGCCCACGCCGTTGCCGGCGACTCACGGCAGCCCAGCTCCAGGCCGAGCTGTCGTTCAGCATCTTAGCTGTAGAGGGCAGCGTCACTGGCCCTCATATGTGGGATCCGAACCGGGGCCCTCTGGCATCCCAAGCGAATTCTTAACCATCGCGTCACTCGGCCGGCCCATGTGAAAACCTTTTTAAGATGAACATTATACTGCTAACTTTTAATAGATACCACTCATTTTGGGACCTTTTTTCTCAAAACATTAGCCTTGCCCCGTCCACCAATTCTTAACTATTAAATCATGCACCAATTCTAACCAAGCCCACATGTAGAAATATATGCCTTTAACTACACCCCCAAAACCTCATAAATATCCCAATTTTTTTTTTGTACCGCCTGAGATACCGTATTTGCCGGCGTATAAGATGATTTTTTGGCCCTGAAAAATATGCCTCCAAGTGGGGGGTCGTCTTATACGCCAGGTACACTTCAGATAGACTGCCCATAGTGCTTGCCCCATGCCATAGTGGCCTCCCGATGCCCGCCCACTTCATTCCACATACCGTTCAGGCATCAGCAGCGCTGCTGGGTGTATGCTCGGCTGTTATGCGATTTTGCTGTTATGCGATTTTACCACACTCGCAAAATCGCACACAGCCGACCATACACCCAGTATGATAGCGCAAAATCGCGAATTGCGATACCATACTGGGTGTATGGTCGGCTGTGTGCGATTTTGCGAGTGTGGTAAATTCGGGTTACCGTATATTTCTTTACATATGCATTTAAGATTCGCGATTTTGCGCTATCATGATGCCTGTTAGAATGTTGAAGAGCTCGCACTTGCGCACTAGTGAGGTCCCAGGGAGATGTTGATGCAAGGGTGGACCAGACTGCTATAGTGACAGGGCGGGCAAACAGGGAGCAGGGACCAATCAAATCAGGCTTTGTATACAGCCAACAGCCAACCACAATACTGCACCATTGTACAGTACAGCATAGAAAATGTCGACCAGTCAAACCCCTATCATCCCTATCATGGCACCAGCCAAAAGAAAGAAGTATGATGCAAATTTTAAACTGAAAGTTATAAACTTTGCTAAGGAAAATAATAATTGTGCTGCTGCAAGACAATATGGAGTAACAGAAAAGATGGTTCGGGACTGGAAATCAAATGAGAAAGCATTAAAGAGTATGCCAAGGGGTAAGTGTGCATTAAGAAGAGGCACCCCACACTGGCCAGAACTCGAAAAACATGTAGCAGACATGGTGGCTCAACATCGTCAAAACGGTTATGTGGTGACACGAAATACAATACGCTTATTTGTACTTCAGTGGGCCAAATCAAATCTGATATTGTTTTACCTTTTATTTGGTGTGTGGAAGGTGTGCGGAAGAGGGGGTAGTCTTATACGGCGAGTATATAACAAACTGTATTTTGAGTGGAAATGTTAGGGGGTCGTCTTATATGCCCAGTCATCTTATACGCCGGCAAATATGGTAATAGTAAGACATTTGCAAGTAAATGATCCCCTTAAGCCTATGAACACATTGTTTGGGTAGAATGCAGAACTTTGGATAATTTATACAACTGTGGATTAAAATTGTGTTTGTAATACTTTTTCCTGTTTTTGTACTAGAAGGGCCAAAGTTAACATTATTCTGCTGTAAGGATACAATTCTACTCAAGTTTCTTGCCTGTCTCTCAGTCTTCTGAGCAGAGGCATGAACACTTTTTTTGTTGCGTATTATCTTTCAAGATTGCGTATAAAGCAAACAGCCTGCGGAGTTTGAGAGCGTCTTCCAGAACAGAGGACACACTGCTTTTCTGCTCACATTAATAATGACAATGACTTTCTCCAGGTTTTCTAGCAGCCTCCTTTTCAAGGATTGGGGTTTCCTAAACTCAGTTTTGTTTGTTTGCTTGTTTGTTTGTTTGCCTCTAGCACAACACACTGTGTGTATAGGCATCGCCGGATCTTGTCATATCACCATGTGGGAATTAGGGCTTGGGGAACAGAGGGCAAATGATGTAATGCTGACTACTGCTGTTGCTGAGTCATGAGTTGTCCTTTGGCACTTGTTCAGGAGTCTTGTGTCTTTGCTTTGCTGGTGCACATGAACTTGTGGCAGGGTAACTTAGTAGCTTACACATCGGGTACAGTCTCCGACCTTCACAGATCCTGGCATCTGGATGGAAGGTGGCAGATTCAAATTAAATTTGTTACACTAGTGAGCTTACTAGTAAAATCTGTTATAGATGCTATATTTAATATCAGTTATGAATCACTACCCTAGCACGCATAAGATTATTTTAATAAATTAACTAATCGCAGCTACAATTGAGTAACCACTCTCTATGGGTTAGGCACTTCAAAATGTACTTTAGCGATGTGAACTGATTTTATTTTCACAACAGATTGGTGTGATATGTTTAGTTATGCCAGATATAAAGATATGGAAACTGATACTAAAAATTAAGTAACTTGTTCAAAGTCATACAGGTGGTGACTGATAGAGTCAGACTGGTACCCAGGTCTAACACTAAAACCCAAGTTCTTTCCACTAGGCTACACTGTAACTTAAGGGTCACTTGAAATTGAATATCGATATTGGCCTAAAGTGTCAGGCTGCTGACATTCACCCTTTCCTATATGAACAATATGTTAGACTTGCTATTATCCAATAAGAAGAGGAATTAAAAGACAAATTAATCATAAAAAAATCTGTAATAGAACAAAAAAAGAACGAATAACCACTCTTCTGCTACTCAAAAATTTCCTTTTTTTTGTTTTGTTTCTGAAATGTCATTAAACCTAACATCTGAATTACAGCTACAGAAGACAAAGATATGTGAAGAATTTTGAAATCCAATGGATGTCATTAAAACATATTTAGAATTGTGGCAATGCTAGAGAAGATATTAGAATGTCTTTAGAATTGTAGCCAGAGAAAACCATGGGAAGAAAGCAGAATTCAATAAGGCAGTAAATAGAAGGGAGCAGGAAATTACAACTACCAAATCAGACAGCTTTAAACATGGTCCCATCTGTCTAATCCGTGCCCCAGGATAACACAGGGTATATACGCTGTACTTGTAAAGTAATTTCAAATTTATTAATGATAAACAAATACACCAATAATTACAGCAAACTTACTATAGCAAATAGTACAGTGTTTTTTAATTTTCCACCAAGTAACCTCAGCATGTCCATTAGTAAGTTAAGAGATAATTAAGATATAATGAAGGGCACCAAGTTTAAATCACGAATGCTTTATTATTAGGTTTAGAATAATCAGTGTTATTTTTTTCTTTTTTTATGAAAGTGCTTGTAATATTTACAAGAATATTTAGAAGAATATTTGATACTTTATTTTTAGCCAAAATGTCTCAGGTAATTTGGATTTCTGTTAACACTATTAGAGTATTAAGGGGACTTACTGATTTATAAGTTTGGACTTAGGAAATTCTTTAAGAGGTTTAGGGAGACACTTTCCTATTAGAGTTGTGAGTTTTGTCTGTCATGCTTATGAAAAACCTAAAGAAAACTAAACGTATCAAATGTATAAATTCAGGTAAAAAAGTTTAAAGAAACTGTCTTATAATTTTAAGTAGAATTATTTAGGGTGTTTTATTCTGTTCAGTTAATTTATATTCTTCAAAGGCCTTGCTGAAAGTATTTATTTGCTACCAATTAAATCTACAAAACAAATTTTATAAGTTGAATGTAAAGATTCATACAACACAATATTTATAAACTAAAAACCTGAATAACAAATTTAAAATACAAAGTTCTTAGGGTTTCCCATAAACAATCAAATAATACCATTAAATAAATTTAGAAAAAAATGTATATACAGAATTTTATGCATTTTATTTTGCATTGAAATATTTGAATATGCAAAATCATGTTCATGCTATTCAGTGCATACAATTTTAGCATTAGAATATCTTCCTAGACATTTGTTTTTCTTTTATCAATAAGTAGTGGTCCTCTTTCTCCCTGATAATGCTGTGCTTCAAAATCTTTTTGACAGTCTGAAAATGTAATATAAACATTTAGAAGATATCTTTTAACTGCTCTCTTTAGTGTTTTACATTTATTAATATCTGATGTATTTAGTTCTACTAATTTATTTTGTTTTCAAATTATCCTGCTTTTTTATAGTTTTCCTCTTTTACCTTATTTTGGCTTGATTGCGATTTCTAGGTACCTTTCTTTCCCTTTTGTTTGTTTTACCATAGTGATTTGCATGTACTCTACTATTTCATCATTATCCTTAACATTTTAAAATGAATGTTTAACACAAAATCTAAAACAAATAAAGAAACAAAAACTCACAGACATAGACAACAGTTTAGTGGTTACCAGAGGCTAAGCGGTGAGAGGGTGGTAGATGACGGTAAAGGGGATCAAATACACGGTGACGGAAGGAGAACTGACTCTGGGTGGTGAACACACAATGTGATATACAGATGATGTATGAATAGAAATGTATACTTAAAACCTATGTAGTTTTGTTGACCATTGTCACCCTAAGAAATATTAATAAAAATAAAATAAAAATTAAAAAAATACGAAAATGATCAGCAGGTAATCAAATTAAGATGAAAAGACAGAATGCCTTATATGTTGCTTTATATTGCTAGCATGATGGGCTCCTAGACAAGATAAAATAAATTACCCAGGAGTTGAGCAATAAAAAAATGTTACAAATGTAGACAAAGAAATAAAAATCAAACATTAATAATGACAAAAAAAAAAGTAAAACAAATCAAGACTTCCACCCATACTCATGAGAAATACAAGGAAGTTAGAATCCTAAAACTCTCAGGGAGCTTTTCAGTAGGTTGCGTTTCAAGAGGTTGTAGCCTCTTAAGTTTCTACAGATCACAAGTGAGTACTTACGGTTTGTTTCCTACTTTTGATTTGTGCTTACACTGACACATTGACCTATTTTCTTACTTGTTTCTGCATATGCACATTCCTTTTTCTCTTTCACTATTTGTTTTAAATTATTGTTTTTGAAATGTATTCATTATTATTATTACTACCACCATGATTATTACTACTACTATTACTACTGTTTTAATTTCAGGAGTTATTGTTTGGGAATGTACTTATTTCAGTCCCAAATAACAGGTTAGGTAGGAATACATTTTAGGCTGACTTTTATTTTCTCTCAAAACTTTTTAATATATTGTATTCTCACTGTTAGTTTCTGTGAAGAAGTTTGCTATCAAATCAACTGTTGTTCCTTTCTATCTGAAGGTGTTTACAATATGCAAGAATGACTTCATTCTTCTTTATTCTCCTTATCTTTTGTCAAGGTATGGACTTAGATGATGCCTTACCAATGCTTGCCAATAACCGTCTTTATCATTCTACGCAATTTTTTTAGGGGAGTAGTGGTATCTTTTTGTGGTTTTATTTGTATTTCCATGATAATTAATGAAGTTCTGTATCTTTTTATATGTTTATAAGGTCACTTGGTTATCCTCTTTTGTGAAGTGTCTATGCATGTTTCTTTGTCAATTTTATTACTGAGTTGTTGGGTTTTTTTTTCCAAATGATTATCTTCTGATCTAGTTAACTCAGTAAGATTTACTGAAATGGTAATTCTGCACTTTACCTTTGTCATAAGTCTCGGTAAATAAATGAGTATGAGTCCATTTCTGAACTCTTTCCTTTCCGGTGCTTCCAAAACGTGGCCTAGACCAGTTGCACCATAGCACCTGAGAACTTCATGAAAATGGGACCTCCTCCCCCAGTTCTACTAAATCACATTCCAGGTGATTCTGATGTACCATAAAGGTCGGAAACCATTGTTTTGTTTTTTCATTGGTCTACTTGGCTACACTTGCATTAATACCAACTGTATTCATTACTATAACTCCATATCAGTGTTTCATTTCTCCTTTGACACACACACACATCTGTTGGGACATAGACCTGCTTTCTCAATGTTTTAGGACTTTCTGTTTAGAGGTCAAGTACTTCATTTGTATATCATATATATATATATATATATATATATATATATATATATATATATATATATATNTATATATAATCTCCAAAACACATATACACATATTAAGAAAGAAAAACACTATACTAAAATTGTAATAATATATACCAACAAAAAAAGATGAATACAAGTCACGTTTAACTTCTGCAATTATAAGTGTTCAAAGTGGTTACCATCAGTGTCCAGACAACTCTAATTAAGGCAAACTACTGCTTGAGCAACGTTGACCAAAGTGTCTACTTGTATACATGTATACAAGTTTTTTGGCATCCCCATTTATATATATATATATATATATATATATATATATATATATATATATATATATATATATAAATTCATACACACATGAATATCACTATGGTCACCGTCGAAGTACTCCCCTTGGGAAGCTATGCACTGACACCAGAGCCTAGTCTACTCTTTAAAGCAATTTTGGAACTCTTTTTCTGGATTGCCATCAGAGCTGTCTTCGTGTTCTGAATGTCATCAAAATGTCTTCCTTTCAACATTTCCTTTATCTTCGGGTAAAGAAAGAAGTCATTGGGGGCCAGATTAGGTGACTAGGGAGGGCGTTCCAATACAGTTATTTGTTTACTGGCTAAAAACTCCCTCACAGACAGTGCTGTGTGAGCTGGTGCATTGTCGTGATGCAAGAGCCATGAATCGCTAGTGAAAAGTTCAAGTTGTTTTCGTCTAACTTTTTCACACAGCCTTTTCAGCACTTCCAAATAGTAAACATGGTTACCTGTTTGTCCAGTTGGTACGAATTCATAACAAATAATCCCTCTGATATGAAAAAAGTTTAGCAACATCATTGCAACAAGTTCAGGAACTTATTTGTCAGACCTCATAACTTAATGTTATGTTATGAAAACCATAATAGGTTTTCAACATGCTTATGTTATAGTCTCTATTTGAAAATTGTATTATATGAACTTCTCTAAGGTCAAATACTCCATTTCTATCTTTTCTTGCTGTAGCCCCTGAATGGTTGTATCTTCCATTACATGGTATTCAATTTTGAATTATGAGCTAGTGATAACTAGTTTATGTTTAATCTCTTGAAATGCTGGGAAATGTTGCATTCTACTATAAAAATACAACTAGATTTTAATTTTATTTTTCCCTGCCTGGGGACTCAGTATATCATTAGTTTGGGGACACTCATATTAATATTTCAGCTTGCATTTTCAAGCACTCAGTATATTATATAATTCAAGTATATAAGCTCACTTGACAGTGGGCCTATGTTATGAGGGGACTTATTTATTTTTTATCTTTTTATGCAAAAACCAAGCCAACTTGTAAAAGTTTTCCTGGTATCTCCTGGCTTTGCTGAATTTTATTTCTGGCCCACCCTTTCTTTGAGGTAATAGCCTTTAGAAGCACCTGGCTATCTGGAGGATGCCCTTTTTAAGTCTCTCATCTTACGCGAGCTCTGTGTCAAGGCCATGTTTACATCTCTGCAGGGGCAATAAACACAAATCTAACTCTCATCCATCCCTCAAAATACATATCCCTGGTAATCCTGGGACTTTTGCATGATTGTTTCATTTTATAATGTTCTTTACTGTTTCACGTAATACTGCTCAATAATTTACTAAAAAGTTGCTATTTATTTTTGGTCCCTATATTTTTGATACTTTATTCTGGATTTCAATGTACATTAACATTTTATTTTTGATAGTCTATCCTTCATTTCTAGATATTTGAACCAGGGCAGTGTTCATGTGCCTACAAAATACCAGAAATGAATGTTCCAAGGGATGTCTACACACATTAAATAAATGGTTGATAGTCCAGCAAATGTATTAATTTCTCATGCTGAAAGCATTTGGAGTGATACCTCACTACGCCATCACGTAGGCTGAAATAATCACTGTAGATGTTGTAGAATTTGAAATGAGTTGGCCAACATATCAAAATCAGGTTACCTCCACAGTAGCTTGGAAACTCTTTGAATTCCCACATTTAAGTGGTATATGCTCAAATATAGAAATTGTAGCTTATCCCTTATAAAATCTAATTTCGACAGTAGTCAGAAACTTCCTTGCTCTTCAATTTAGAATTAAATATCTAGTTCACATTAACAAGTAAAATAAGTCAAAATATTAGAGAGAGAGCCACTAAGATTGCAAGTACAATTTCTGCAGAAAGTCAAGGCATCAGAAGAGTTTTCAAATTGAACCCTGTAACAAGAAAGCTCTTTCTGCAGCTGAGTCAAGTCAGCAAGGCTGCCCATAACTATACTTTATCACAAAACACAGGCTTGCATGGCTGAAAAAGATAGTGCTTCAATGCCAGATAGAAACTGCGTGGTGAGCTTGGCAGCACAGGCAAGCACTTTCAGCAAGAAAGCAGACAAGGAGTGTGGCAGCCTTTACTTCCATAGGGAATGGATAAATAGCTAGGAGACTAAAAATAGACAATGCCCTGTTTTCTATTAATTGAAAATAAAATGATTGCCTCTCTTCCCACTTCCTTTTGATGAATATTAATCACTTCATGCTATTTTAAAATTGGGAGCTGTTCCGAAATATCTATGGTAAATTAGAAAGCCAGGTCATAATTTTCTACATTTGCATTATTTAAAACACAAGTTGCAAAATATTTTCATGTTTTTATATACTTTTTCATTTTTTTGTGTCATTCTAAATCAATTTGTCTAAGTACAAATATATGTTCCAATGAAATAAATATTTTGTACCTATCAGTTATCAAAATTATTACATACTTTAAAATCTGCTATTTTAAAATATAATTTTACTGGGCAAATTATTTAGATGCATAAGACGTTGTGAAAATTCTAAATCATAATATCCTTTCCCAAATGAGAAATCGATTTTTAAGAAGAAATTTTATTTCAAATACTGTCAATTTTTGCTTTTCATTGTTAATTTATCTACTGCTAATGAAACAGCACAGGAATTAGACAATTAGCATTAGTGACAATATTAAACAGATAAAACTTATTTCAGTGTTATATTAAAGTTATGACGAGAAGGATATATCTTCAAAAGCCTTAATATGTTCTAATGAAAGTGGCTCTAAGAAGAGTCATTTAGTATATTTAACATATTTATAATTATTTCAATAGTATTTTCACATCTATAAAGCATACAGTGAAAAAGCAGTGACTGAAATAAATTAGGACAGATCATATCATAATGCTAGATATTTTAAGTACATCATTAAAAGATGATACACAATGAAATGATTATGTTTTCACAGTGCAAGTTTTCCAATGTATTGTCAAAACACTCTTAATTAATAAGGACCGTAAAACAAAAATCCCAGGGCAAGGAAAATGAGATTTTTTGTCTTATCAGTATAGAAAAATGGACTGTAACATTTAGCTCTATATTTGTCAGTGTTAACTTTTCTATTCAGAGACACATGATTATCAGCTAAATAATAAAAACAGGAGCTTGGATTATTTACTAGACTGACTGTCCTTACAGGGAAATGATAAATATCAAGAATCTGATTCATATTTAAAAAAAAATAAAAAGACTGATTATAATTAAGGCCTAGGTTCTCTATTCCCAAAGTCCCTAGCTATTTCATTAAATCACAGTCCTTGGAGGTACTCAGTCTCCTGTGTGGCCAAGAACAGCTTATCTCAATGGTTTTCTCAGCATCTCCAAATAGAACCACTTGGCTTCATTGTGACTATGTTGGAGAGGCATGGCTATAGTATTCAGTAGCTGACAGCCAATCTCCTTGATTTCCATTCCTACTCTGACCTTGTGTACTTGTATCCTTAACTGAGTTGGGGCTTCATGGGATCAAGTTTCCGCAACTTGGGAGGAAGGATACAGAAAAAGCAAAACAGCAAACACATCTTTATAACTGAAAATCAATTGATTTAATATCTAATTAGACTTTCAGGCCAAAGAGACTATTTCTATTTCTCCACAAAACACATTTATCTACAGATTTCGAGGTGTCACGTCCCTATGGTAGTTTTCAGTTATTGATCTGTGTTTCTACGTATGGAACAGACAGGCTGACAATGATGGTGGTAATGAAAATGCAGAATTGACTGAGAAGCTAAGTATAGATGACCAAAGTCAGTAATACAAATATTAGCTAATATGAGTTAAAGCATGTGCTAGTTGCATTATCTTATTGAATCTTTAAATATGATTGCTAGTACTTCCATATTATAGTAAAAGCAATTGAGGGCTAGAGCTACTAATATATTGCCCAATGCCATACAGCTGGTAAACGGCAGAGCTACAGTTCAGACACAGGCATCCTGAGCTAGACTGCAGTTCCCATCCCTAAGCTACACAACTAGTTGAAATAGATCATCAGTGAAGATTTGGAAAAATAGGTGATTTAACACGGGGTAGGCCATGATTCCCAGAGGTAGAAAATTATAAAGCAATTAAAACATTAGCCAATAAACTTGATTAAGGTACAGGATTGGGGTTGAGATCTCTGAAAGTGAGGTACAGAGTTATAAAGCAAATTGATGAATTGGAGAGCATACCAGGGCAGAATAAAAACAGGAAGAAGTAAAATTATAAAATGAGTGATACCAATAAAACAGCCCCAAAGGAAGGCTCCTTAAAGTGAGACCATCCTTCTGGGCATTAAGAACCATCCCTCTTGGGCCAGCCGAGTGGCGCATTGGTTAAGAGCTGGCTTGGGATGCCAGAGGGCCCCGCTTCGGATCCCACATATGAGGGCCAGTGACACTGCCCTCTACAGCTAAGATGCTTAACCTGGAGCTGGGTTGCTGTGAGTCGCCAGCCACCGCAGGTGGGTTGCCATAGGCTACCGTGTGTAGCCAGCAGCCAGCATGAGCGGCCAGCAGCCGCTGTGAGCGGCCGTCCAGAAGCCGGCGACTGATCTGCCTCACCCGGGAAGAGCGCAATGATGGTGCCAGCTTGGGCCAGTGAAGCAACGTCCTCCACAACTAGACTGAAGAACAAAAGGATAGCAACTTGTCTGTTCCCCTCCCCCCAATTCCCCAATAAAATCTTAAAAAAAAAATAAAAGAACCATCCCTCTGAATATGAGGTCAGACGATTAAGTTCACAAACTCATCCTAGAAAAAGTGCTACATGCCTCATTGCTGAATATCACTATGGTCACCTTCGAAGTACTCCCTTTGGAAAGCTTTGCAGCCACACCAATACCTAATCCACCCTTCAAAGCAATTTTGGAACTCTTTTTCTGGAATGGCCATCAAAGCTGTCATCGTATTAACCTTGGTGTCCTGAATGTCTTCAAATGTCTTCCTTTCAATATTTCCTTTATCTTCAGGTAAACAAAGAAGTCATTGGGGGCCAGATAAAGTGAGTAGGGAGGGTGTTCCAATACAGTTATTTGTTTACTGGCTAAAAACTCCCTCACAGACAGTGAGTGCTGTGTGAGCTGGTGCATTGTCGTGATGCAAGAGCCATGAATTGTTGGTGAAAAGTTCAGGTCATTTAACTCTTTCATGCAGCCTTTTCAGCACTCCAAATAGTAATCTTGGTTAACTGTTTGTCCAGTTGGTACAAATTCATAATGAATAATCCCTCTGATATTAAAAAATCGTTTAGCAACATCGTTGCAACAAGTTCAAGAACTTAATTGTCAGACCACATAAAAAGAAACACCAACATAGTAATCATTAGTTTAAAATAAAATGTTTTATTTATAGTCTTTTAAGTTATTCATGCACTTTAGTTATGTTCACTGCATGCTATTAAACAATAAATCCACAAATTTTATTTAGAGTGTCAAAAATATTCATCTGCATTTATATGAAAAAAGTTGACTAGAAGCAATTTTATTATCTTATAAATACTGCAATTAACCTTTAAATCACAGTGTGTTTTCTTAATAGGCAAATGTGCAAAAATTGCCAATAGTTCAATTTAATTAACCCTAATTAACTTTCAGCATGTTACTAAATGTAATTACAATGCATTTTTCATGGGTTATATTTTACAATGTATTAAACGTTATTATTGGTTGTGAGCATTTCATCCTCAGTGAGTAAACTGATATTTATTTATGGTGTTTTCATGAGTTAATGTAAACAACTACTAAATCTTTTCTAACATAATTTGTTTGGATTGGTTTCAAAAAGAATTTTTATTGTGATATAATATCTAGAATGGCAGGAACATTATATAAAGAAATATCTATGTTATTAAGTACAGTCAAGTTTGCTTCTGGAATAATTGCATCACCTAAACACTTGAGAATCCTGTAGCTTTCCCAAATCTAATTTAACCTTACAGATATTAGGCCTTTTATAGCTTCTCACCACCACTCCTCCCCAAGGAGTGGGTATGTGTGTATTGTAGGCCAGCAGAGATTAAACAGTTCTAAAAAATTTTTTTAAACTCCCTGAATTAAATTACTCTTGTATTTTCAGACAAGCAATATTTCATTTTTACAATTTTATTGTACTGTCATCAATTCTCTATGAAATTCACAATAAACTTAGCTGTCACTTGTTTACTATCTATGTGACATAAAGCATTGTCTCATATCTAGGAAAATCAAGAATATTTAAATTTTAACATTGGGGAGGGAGGTGATTGTTCTGACCAAAAATATGGCACCTGTTGGTCAGCAATGGCCATTGATTTGAACATTAATTTGAGCTATGCCATTGAAAATCTTAGTTAAAATGCAAATGTCTTTTGAGTAAGAGGACACTTCAGACTTAATAATAGTAACAACAAAACTTTTTTACCAATCCTATACTTGCACTTTGCAAATGAAAATAGACTAAAAAACAAAGGACAAAGTTTATACAACATTTAAGAAATAAAGCTTCATTCAACATGACATCTGCCCAGTAGCCTACGTTACGCTGCCTCTCACAATTTAACAGCATCAATTAGTTTTATGCATTAGCCCTCTTTGTAAATAGAGAGACTCAAATAGATTTAATTCAGTTGAATTCATTTCATATTTACAAAACTTACCTCCAACATTTTTATATATATTAAAATGAATATACCAAAAGTACAGTGAAGCATAGAGAAGGGGGTGATTAACTTGCTTTGAGGGTAGGGTCAAGAAAGTCACTTTTAGAGAGTAAATAGAAAAGGGAACCATGCTCTGATTAAAAAAAAGAAATACTTATAGTCAGGAAGGAATAGTACTTGGGAATGATTATTGGAAATTAGTAAAGAATCTATGAGACCATAACAAGACTCCAACAGGGCAGTCTAAAGCAGTACGCTGCTTTATATCAGGGGTTGGTAAACTGTGGCCCATGGGACAAATCCAATCTGTGACCTGTTTTTGCATTGTCCCATGAACTAAGCACAGTTTTGACATTTTTAATGGCTGCCAAAAAAATCAAAGAACAGAGACAGTCTGTAGCCCAAATGCCTAAAATATTTTCTATTCTTTTTCAAAGAAAAAAATTGCAAAATCTTGCTTTACTATAAGACTAAGGGCACTAAGGGAATCAGTAAGGGAATGGAACAGGAGGTAAGGGAAAGAAAGGAAAAAGTTAATTCAGGAAAAAGGGTCAGCACAAAATTAACCTGTTTTGTAAATGTGTCCTAAAAAGCAGGGATTAAAAGAATAAAGTGCTTTAAACGTTTGTTCAATTAAAGCAAAAGGAGATGCAAAAGAAAAAAATAAATAATATTATGCATTTTTTGCATCAAAGCTTTATCCTTTATTAATTATGTCAATAATTCTCAAAATGTTATACCCACTTACTTCTCACCTACACTCAGACATATGTAGCCAATGGCCCATTTCATGTTTCCACTAAGATATCTACTCCACATGTCTAAGTCAGTATTGATGCTATCCACCAGCCATTCCCCAATTATCCTCCAGGGTTTAACTCATGTGGGCCCTAATTGCTACATTAAAAATGTCCTCAACAATTATTTCTCTCCTTTGCCCACATTCCCAAACAATCACCGAACCTTATTGACTTTACCTATTAATATCCTTCAAACAAATTCATCTCTCTTCACATACCTCAACTATTTTCTTAGATAAACAAGAAATTTTACCTTAACCACTGATATACTTCGTAAGTATTATTTCTGTTTCCACTTGTACACTCTCCAACACATTTGCCAAATAAATAAATAAATAAATAAATAAATAAATAAATAAATAAATAAATAATTGAAAAGCACACCCCTGATAAAGGACTTGCATACAGAATAAAGAAATCTCAAAACTCATTAATAACAAAACAACCTAATTTAAAAAGAGCAGTTTGAGTAGACACTTCACAATAAAAGATATAAGGCTGACACATAAGCCACCTCTTCCCTTTGTCTTTTACATGGTCTTTCTTCTTTGTTTCGCTGTCTTAATCCTATCTTCATGTAAGGACACCAGTCATATTTGATTATGGCCTATACATGTAACCTCATTTTAATCTAATTACCATTTTAAAGAACTTATCCCCAATACAGTCACATTCTGAGATTATGGGGGTTAAGACTTTAACATATGAATTTGGGGGCATGCAATTTAGTCCAGTACAGTGGGGAATCAATTTCAGAGGAACAGGGTGATAAGACCTCTCTATAACATATTCGGGGTGGAGGTTATGAGATTGGATACAATAATCAAAATTGAACTCTACAGTTAAAAAGGGTACATTTTACTTTATGTGTAATGTACCTGTGAAAGCTAAAAAAAAATTCAGAAATCAAACTTCATAGTTTAACCACTTTGGGTTTAGCTTTACCATCTACTAAAATAAAGGTTCATCTGAAAAATAAATTTAAAATTAAATTTAAAAATATGGTATTTAGACTAATATATCATATTTATTACATACTTTTCCCCTCTTCTCCCTCTCCAAAGCTTAATATAGCACCATTCATTCTAATCGTATTGGTTCACTCTATGAAAACTTAACTGTTTTCATGAACAGTTAATATGATTCTACTGGTCAAGCCAGAACTTCCTGATTGCAACGTCCTGACGCCATACATGGCAGCTCCCTGGATTGGAAGAATTATGAGTTTGTTTAGGAAATGCTGATATTTCTTTCATTTACCTCCACATTCTTTGACATTTAAAAATTTTATAATATACAAAACTTTCTCATAGAATAAAAGTTTAAACATTCATTAAGAAGAAAATGGCATGATAGTCAAGGAAGTTGGGGGAGAGAATTCTGAATCTCAGCTCATTAGCTTAAAATAATTTAAAAAACAATAAAATGAATTAAAGTGTCAATGAATTGCTATAGCTCTTCTTTTTGTTGGAGAAGGTTTTTGTTTTTAATTTGTTTTCTAACAAGACTATAAGCATATTTAAACAGGTGTTATAGGGCCAGCTGAGTGGCTCAGTTGGTTAAGAGCTCACTCAAGAGTTTGAGCTCTGAGCAACAGCGGTTTGATTCCCGGCCTGAGCTGAGCTGCCGCTGAGCTGCCAACAGGTGGCAGGATGGCTCAGCTAAATAAATAATAATAATAATAAATAAGTAAACAGATGTTATATTTTGTTTTAGTTCTAAGACTGATGCCTGTACATATATTTTTAAAATATTACATTTTTCTCTCTTTTGACAAGAAAGGAAGGGAAGACTTTAGTTTAATTTTACTAAATATTAGTATTATTTTAACATTACAGAAAGAAATGCTAGTCTGAATATGAATGAGGCCTTCATTGAAAGATAGAAATAAAAAGCAAGCAAATCCACATTTACCAGAAAGCACTATACTTCCTTCGATTTTGGTTTACCACCAGTTCCTGTTTGTACTTTGTTTCTATAACAATGCATAAGAGGAAGGCACTAAGAAAATGCTTAGTACATATGGACTGAACCAACACATAGTGTGTGATTTGAAACAGGTGTGACTCTAGGGCTTCTGTTTGGAGTATAATTTGGTAGAAAAACAAATATTGGGTTGTCAGAAAAGTCATGAAGTATTTTTTCTATGTGTTTCGTTGCAAAAATGTGTCATGAGTTTTCCAACAACCTGATTATATATATATAATTTCTAGATTTTTCTAGATTATCACTTTCAAAAACTTAGGAAATACAAATCCAACAAAATTAATTCTCATTTCAGAGAAGGGTGAACATCATAGGGATGTTTTACAAAGTTTTCTGTCCTCCAAGTTCTCAAGTACCTTCTGGCTTTGAGGTCAAGGAGGCGGTACTCTGATCATTCTAGTGCTGGCATGACAGACAGAAAAGTCTTTCCTCAGGATACCCTTTCATCCATCCATAACACTTATGATGGAAATCTACAAGTCAAAGTTCCACTGTCAACATTTCCCTGTCTTCACTCCTTCAGAGACGCTGTTACTAGAACTCCTGCATTGTTCTACTTGGCTGAGGTTCCCACTTTTATTTTATTTGATTTTTTATTTTTCTTTTATTTTTTTAAATTAAAGTATGGTTGACCCACCCTGCTCTGATTTTAAATCTTGGTAGGGTTCTAACTTGTATTCCTATTGTAAGTTGGACTACAGTGATACTATTTTTTCTCAGCTTCATGAGATATGTGTACCTCTATCCCCTGGCAATTTGCCCCACTTTCCTGAAATAAATGGATTAGTTCCTCTTTTTAACACTGAAACTGTTTTTCCACTTTCTTTTTCTCTATTCCCAGCTCCCCCTAGTCAATGCTCTGACAATATAGCCACATTTCTTACATAATTGCATTTAGGTAATAGTCTGCTTATGGATTTCCTGCAAAAGCCAAGGAGTAGAACAGTCAGACAGAGGCTTAGAGTTTAGTAAGCAATGAAATGGGTGAACCAGAAATTGGATATGTTGACGAGCATGAGACAGATGTTTACAAACAATTAATCACCAGGTTACAGGGAGGAGTTTATACACGAAAATATAGTTTATAATTCAGACACTGTGTTTACAAGTAATTAAGAGTCAGCAAAGTAAATTTTAGTGTCCAGAAGAAATTAAGACAAATATATATGTTATATATACATATATATACATATGTATATGTATATATATGTATGTGTATGTATATATATATATATATATATATATATATATATATATATATATTAGATGGGTAGGGTTTCAATAAGTAGGACAGGAGATTGGGAACTCTTAAAGGGAACCTAGGAACAAATACGAGGTGTAATCAAACATTATGGTGAATGTCCAAATAAAAAATTATTACAGTAAAAGACACATTGCCATCAATCCCCCTCAAAATACTACCCCTCACTTCAAACAAACTTATAGAATCATTCTTGCCACTTTCCGAAGCAGTTCTGGAAGTCCTCTTTCATGAGTGTCTTTAGTTGCTCTGTTGTGACTGCCTTGATGTCCTGAGTTTATTCAAAATATTTACCTTTCATGGTCATTTTGACTTTGAGGAAGAGCCAGAAGTCACAATGTGCCAGATTCAGTGAATAAGGTGGATAAGGACACAGGATAATGGATAGTTTTTTGGGGTTTTTTTTCGTTTTTTTTTTAAAGATTTTATTGGGGAGCGAAACAGCATTGGGGAATCAGGGAAAGGGAACAGACAAGTTTCTGTCCTTTTGTTCTTCAGTCTAGTTGTGGAGGACATCACTTCAGTGACCCATGTTGGTATTATCATTGCGCTCTTCCCAGGTGAGACAATTGCTCACCAGCCATTGGATGGCCACTCACAGTGGCTGAAGGCAGCTCACACTGGCTGCCAGCCACTCACGGTAGCTTATGGCAGCCCACTGCAGCCCCACTGCAGCCTATGCCATTGTAAGTCATGGCAGCCCAGCTCCCTGTTGAGCTGTTGCTCACCATCTTAGCTGTAGAGGGCGCAGTGTCACTGGCCCTCATGTGGGATTCAAACCGGTGCCCTGCTGCTCAGAGCTGGCATACCAAGCCAACACTTAACCAACACGCCATTTGGCTGGCCCCGTAATGTTTTTATTTGACAGAAATTGCCATACCAGAAGCAATGTGTGACAGGAAGTGTTGTCATGATGGAGGATGATTTAAGGCACACTTTAAAACACATCTTCTCTCACCCGTAGCTCACACCCAACTGAATACACCGAACAAGTTGAAACTTGTCACACACTGTTACTAAGGTTCAATGCACCGAATCCCATATTGAAGATTCATGCTTTTTCGCTGGATGGCATTTGGCAACAGCATTCATCGTATTTTGTGATCACAAGGCTCTTGTGTCACACATTGTTTCTGGTAATTTCTGTCAAATAAAAACATTACCATGTATCCTCATCCTCATTCACTGGGTCTGGCACCTTGCAACTTCTGGCTCTTCCCCAAAGTCACAATGACCACGAAAGGTAAATATTTTGAATCCATTCAGGACATTGAGGCAGCCACGACAGTGCAACTAAAGACTCATGAAAGAAGACTTCCAGAACTGCTTTGGAAATTGGCAAGAACAAAGCAAGGGGGATTAATGACAGTGGGTCTTTTATTGTAATAAAATTTGTTTTTTTATTTTAACATTCACTCTATTGTTTGATCATACCTCATACCATGCAGAGCTCCAGACTCATTTAACACTGAAGTCCTGTCTTCAGGAAAGAAGGTCAGGTCACTGAGCAAGGTTTAGGAAACAAACTCTACTCCACAAAATCCCTGATCTCATAGAAACTATGAAGCTAAGAGAGTTAGTCCCCTCAGCTACCCTCACCAACGTATTCTGAGAGAGATAATTTAAACTATTGTCATAGGATAGGGGTACACTATAAAAGGTTCTTAAAAATAGCTGGATATTTATTTATTAATATCATTTAAAAGTGTTTCAAGGATGTTCTTCCACATATACTAATAAAATCACTGCTGTTAGTCATACGTTTATGTTAGGTAAGGTAAGAACCCAGGGTGTTTTTATGTATGCAATATCTATACCTACAATTAAAACCTTTATTTAATGCAATTAAATAACTCAATTTCTTTTAAATTCTTCTGTGTTACATCCTCTACATCTCCCCCCCCCAAGTTTTAAAAGATGGAAAAATGATTACTTTAGGGTGATCTTATATATCTGTTTGTATGTCTGTGTGTGCATCTGTGTGTGACTATAATTCATATGGGGATATATTTTTTCTGTGAATAGAGGACTATAAGATGTACCAAATTCATATTCTCCTAACATCATTTTTTTGTCTCATCTAAAATTTTTCCTAGGATAAAAACTATTAAATCATGTAAGATATTTATCGAAAGCTAATATTTAAAATGCTTACATGCAAATACTAAGGGTGCCAAAAATGTGTATACAAGTGGACCCTTTGGTCAACATTGCTCAAGCATTAGTTCGCCATAATCAGAAGTGTCTAGACGTTGATGGTAACCACTTTGAGCTCCTCTTGTAATTGCAGATGTTAAATGTGACTTGTATTCATCTTTTGTTATTGGTATATATTATTACCATTCTAATACAGTTTCCCTTTCTTAAAATGTGTATGCATTTTTTGGCACCCTCTGTATACATTTCTTAGTCACTGAAGAGCCCAAGTAAAGATGTTGTGTGTGTGTGTGTTATTGCTTTGTTGTTTGTGCAACTATTTCTTCCAAAGTTTGTGTGAATATATATGATATTCCTTCAACTCACCACATATTTTAAAGATACTCTTTTAAATAATACAATATCAAAAGTTTTTAATTTTTAGTTCCGCTACTTAAAAGGTAAAGGAAATTGCATTCAAATTACCCAGGAGTATAAGATTCTGGCTCTATGTAACTACTTTTAAATATTTTCTGTCAAACATGTGTTAAAAGTGAATTAATCATTTAGATTTTTAAAATATTATCAGATATGAATATTACCTAGAATTTTGCACAAAAATAGACTATTTTCTCAAAAGAGTGTTTGAGTTAAAATTTTCAGGCCAAAAATGTCATCACACTGATTATATAGACTACAATTTATATAATTGTTGTACTGTAGATATAATTCACATTATTTTTAATTTTTAAGTATTATATTTTATTACAAATATACAAATTTTATTTTACTATTTGTAAGCACTTCAAATATTTTGAAATTTTAGATGGCATGGCTTTATGTGAGTTTGTTAACACATAGTTTTAATACATTATGTGAATCCATTAGCATTTGTAAGACTTAGTAGCAAATACCTTATATATCACCTAGCTCCCATTCTCTGTAGCTATCTATATTCTGAAGATTTAAGATTCTCTGATTCTCTAAAAGCCACTATTAAATATTTTATATTTTAAAAGTTATTCTAAACTTTATATTTTTGTGAGAGCAACACTAATGAAAGTATCACTGTAGTAATCATCCCTTAATTATATTTTAGTAAATAGAACATAGAGAATACTAACCCAAACAACAAAGGTCCTTAAAGGTTAAGAGTCTACTAGGTAATGATTAAACTATTGTCTATGTGTATGAGTTTTTGTTTCTTCATTTGTCTTGTTCTTTTGTTGTTTTCAGTTTTATGTACCACATATCAGTGAAATCATATAGTTCTCGACTTTTACTGTCTGACTGATTTTGCTTAGCATTATAATCTCAAGATCCATCCATGTCATCGCAAATGGCACTGTTTCAGCTTTTCTTACGGCAGAATAGTAACTTTACTAACAGTTGTCATCTCAATAAACTTTAATTTAAAAAAAAAGAATCTACGAGGGTGTGTACAAATTGATCCAACATTTCTGTGAGAATCTTTGTTGGGGTAATACAATTTGTAGATATACATCATTAAAAGTGACAGCACAAACATTTACATGTAAGTATCTGTGAACAATTATTGATTATTGATAATAAATGAATTGGAAAAAATTTAAATGTTCAAAATAAAAATTGTTGATTAAATGATGGTATATTGAAATGCTGATATTATGCAGACATCATCATTGCTAAAGAGGTGTGTGTTTAGAATATTGTTATAACTCTGGTGTGTGTGTGTGTGTGAGTGTGTGTGGAGAGAGAGAGAGAGAGAGAGTGGCTCAGTTAGTTAAGAACTTACTCAAGAGTGCGAGCTCTAAGCAACAGGGTTGCCGGTTCGATTCCTGGCCTGAGCTGAGCTGCCAACAAGTGGCAGGATGGCTCAGAAAAAAAAAAAAAAAAAAGAAAGAAATGAAAAGAAAACAGTATGGTTAAGAAATACAAAAAGCTTCTCCTTGGTAACACACCCAAGGTCTCTTGACAGTGTCTATTGTTCTTTCTTATTCAAAATACAGTGACAACTCCTTTGTCCCAAAAGGAAATCAGGTATTCAAAACTTTAAAGGACTCTGTTGCTACTTAGTCTATGTAGACTCAGAGCTAGTCCAGAGTTTTCAGGTATGTTCAGTGCTGTTCCCAATTCTCTCTCTCTGCTGCACAGATTCTGCTTACTAAAAACTGTAACTACTTTTTTACTTCTGCATTGTCTTATCTTTGTCTTTCTTAGATGGCACCATACCAGTAAATTTCCTTCTTAGCCTCTTTTAAGTAAATTTCTACAGAGAAAGTGTCTGATGTGGTTGAAAATCACCACAAGGTAACTCATCATGATGTAATAATGATCAGGTAAGGAATGCCTGACTTCATCTTTTGATCTCTAAGAGTTGTATTCAAACCCATGAGATGTAATCATAGCAGAAACTTTATTTTTACTCTATCATATTCTTTAAAACTATTCTGTAGGTATATCCTCTGCCCCTAGATAAAACTTGGGCAAATTTCATGATTTTCCAGAAACCTCTTAAGTGATAGAGAATCCTAAATTACTTATGCCAGAAAACACAGGCTTGATTTAGAAATATTTTTATATGCACTCCAATGTATTACTCAGCACTTCAATCTAAACTGAAGAGTCAGCCTTTTTTTTTTTTCTTTCCTGTACTAGTGCAGGTGAGAAGCTGGTCCTCCCCATTTTAAGAAAAGCAAATAGTTGGTTGGAGCCTTTATTCTTTCTTGCTGGTTTCATTTGCTACTTACTAGCTGCTGTTTCTGACCCATTCAGAATTACCTGTAGTTTTAATTTGCATTAATCTTATGTCTAGTGATATTCAGTTTCTTTCCATATACACATTGGCTACTAGTACACCTATTTTTGTCAAGTGTTTGCTCAAAATATTTGCCTATTTGTAACTGGGTTAGTTGTGTTATTAATGAGTTGCAAGATTTAAAAAAATATATTATATATATTACATATATATTATTCTGGATATTATATGTGTATATAATTTGCTTTTTCATTTTCTTAAAAGTGTTTTTCAAAGAGCATATGCTTCAAATTTTGATGCTTTTATACTTAGGCCTGTGATCTATTTTCAAGCTAACTTTGGTATGTGATGTGATGTATGGTTCAAGTTTATTTTGACTGTATGAATGTCTACCTGTTCCAACATACTCTGTTGAAAAATACTTATAGCCTTTCCTTCATTGCGTTACTTCCACACATTTGTTTTAAAACCAATTGACTGTGTAAGTACTGTCTATTTCTGGATTCTTTATTGTGTGCCATTGATCCATACATCAGTCCTTATACCAATACTGCATTGTCTTGGTTGCTGTAGTTTTACAGTTCACCCGTGAATTAGGCAGTGTTAGTTCTCTAAACCTGTTCTTTGCTTTCAAAACTGTTTTGTCTATACTATGCCCTTAGAATTTCCAAATACATTTTTTAATAGGCTTGTCCATTTATACAAAAGTTTGCTGGGATTTTGATTGGCATCTTAGAGAATCTATAAAGTGAGGATAAATTATATTTAACTGCACTGAGCTTTCCAATCCAATTACAACATATATCTATTGGTTTATTTTGATTTTTGTTACTCTCAATAGTATTTTGTAGTTTTCAGTTTACAAATCTTGCACATATACAATTTTGTTTATAAGTATTTCATGTCATTAAAATCTACTTAAGTGATAGTTCATAAAAAATTCAATTTTCAATTGCTTGTATATATAATTGTTTTTCATATATTAATCTAGCATTTTATGACCTGCTAAGTTCATATGAGAGTTAATTAGATTAAAAAATGTTTCCTGTAGATTCCTTAGGATTTTCCACTTACTTGACCATATTCCCTGAACACAAAATAAGTTTACTGCTTTGTTCTAATTTGCATCTTTTGTCTCCCTTTCATCTTTCCCCATTCTGTCTCCTTCCCTCTTCCATTCGTGCCCCTCCCTTTCCCATTTTTTCTTCCTCCCTCTCTTATTCTCTCCTTTCCCTGTCTCCTTCTCTGTCCCTCTTGGTTTATTGCACTATCTAGGACCATAGTACAACATTGACTAGAAATAGAGAAAATGTTTATCCTTGATTGGTTCCTGATCTTCAAGCAAAAGCATTTCCAATTTGTCATTAACTATAATGTTAGCCCTATTTTTTTTGGTAACCTACACTTTATTAGGTTGAGGGAGTTCCTTTTTTATACCAGTTTTCTGAGAATTCTTATCATAAATATTGCTGAATTTTGTCAGGTTTATTTGCATTTAGACTTTTTTTCTGATTTATCAATATGATGGATAGCATTGACTGGTTTTCAAAGTCAAAATAGTCTTGAATTCCACAGATAACCTCTACTTGGCTATGATGTAATATCATTTTTATACACTGGTGGATTCTAAATATTAATACTTTATAAAAAATTTCACAGTTGTGCTTATGTATTGTATATGTGTATGCACACACACACTTATAAACATATAAACTCATATTTGGCTAAAATTACCTTGTAATGTCATTTTCTGTTTTATTCTATCAGTTAAATAAGTGAAAATAATTAAACCTCTGTGATTGCGAATATTTCTATTTTTTTTTAATTTGTCAGTTTTTACTTTATTTTTAAACACTTTTTCTAAAAATATTTAGTACTTAAATAAGGCATTTATATGTTTACAGTAAGTCCCCGACTTACGAATATTCATGTTATGAACTTCCACAGATATGAAGGGACCTTGCATTATGAACATTTGTAGATGCGAATAAATTGCAGAAGTAGCTCAAGTGTCTGCCAGACATTGTCACAGTTGTGCCGCTGTGTGCTTACTGTACAGTGTGATAGTATAGAGTAGTACAGTGCTCAATCAGAGCCCAGGATGTCCGGAACCAAGAAGAAAAGCAGTGGTGATGTGGAGGAGACTGCTAGGAAGTGTAAAAGGTGTATAAGACTCACTTTATCGGACTTACAAATGAATCCGACTTACGAATGTTCTCCCGGAACAGAACTCGTTTGTAAATCGGGGACTTACTGTATTATATAATGTTACCAAACATATTGCCAACTAGCATAAATACTTTTATAGAGTTTAATATTTATCATTAGGAGTTTTGCAGTTAACATTTGTCAATAAAAAACAAGACAAGTAATTTCATAATATTCTTCCATCAAACAAAATGTGTTTATTAAAGGTATATGGAAACACGAGATAGGGTTTGTCACCACAAAGAGTATTGTCAATAAGAATAAATAAGCCATCTGACAGGCGAAAGTCACAGATATCCTGGTATGGGAGTAATAGGAAAACAGTATGGGGTTGAGCTTAGGAAATGGAAATTAATTTTCACAGTTTAGCTGCCAGGTGGTCTCAGATGACATGGCTGTTTAATCTTGGCTAGTACAGGTGTGAAATTCATAATATGAAAATGGACACATTCAAATAGAAAAAAGAGACAATATTATAATTAGGCTTCATATTCATAGTAAAGTGTGAAAGCAAAAGCTTTTCTATACAATGTCTCTGAATTGTAGAAAAACTACATAACTTTTTGGAAGATAAACACGGAGATTATGTAGCTTTTATTCTTTGTGTTAGGAGTAACAAAAGCTAATTTTGGCTGATGTTTATATTGAATAATTTTTATGTTATCAGTTGCCGAGATCAATTTTTAGAGTCATTCCAGTGATGGAAATGTGCCTAACTGCCTGGTACATGATCCTTTTTTTTCCCCCCATGGAGAGTGTTGTTTTAAATTAGAGCACATTCTGTCTCTTTTCCTATCTAATTAAGACACAAATATGATTTAGCCTGCTCACCACAAAATTGGCTGGAGAAATAATTCATTAGTCACTTTTCATAAGTCTTTAAACAAGATTGTTTCTATGATACATATAATTGATAACATATATTGAGCAATATATATGTGTGTGTGTGTGTGTGTGTGTGTGTGTGTGTGTATCATACAATATGTGACTGAGTTGATTACTCTGCACCTAATGAACATGCATAGCATTATGGTCTGGAGAAGATATACAACTGTGTTCATATTTTTTTCTATAAATAAAGTATCATTATAAAATTAAAAATATTTTTTATTCCATTGATGATAACTACACTTGCAGAATTACTGCGACAAAAGCACATTCACAAGTTCTTCTGAAAACAAAAACCCTACTGAAATGGCTTGCACTTCACTGCCATTAGCGCCATTGTTTCCACCTACCTCTGACTAATTTCTACATATACAACGCATGATAACCTTATTATTTCTCATAGCAAACAGCCACATTATATAACTCCCTAAATCAGAAATTAAATAATTTCTTAAATCAAGGTTCTATCAATAGTAACTTAAGTATAAATTACATTTGATTTGCTAGTAAGACTTATCTATACTAATTAACTATGTAAGCAAAAGATAACATTCAGTTATACAAAGTAATTCTAATTCTTCATTATTGAAGATGTTAAACTTTGAAAATATACAAAGTGTTTCCAAGGCTGCATATGACTTAGTTAATTATTAAAATTGTGGGAGTAAGAGAAAGTTTTATATTTACTATTTATTCTATATAATCCTTAAACTGACTTCTCCTTTAGTTAAAATTTAAGCAGACCAGCAAACTCAATCTGTCTTTATCTCCGAGTTATATATATTGAGAGTTTTTAATCAGAGTGCAATGTCTGATTAGTTTAACTTCTATATAACAAATATAGGTAATACTATAGTTATAAGATGCATTTTTATGTTCTAGTATTAAGTTAACAAACCTATATTTTTTACACTCATTAAGCTTTCCTTAAAATGTCATAAAATTAACGTTCAATTTCAATTACATCTCTTAAACACACTAAATGAATAACATTCTATTTTACTGTATATAAAATCTTAATGAAAATTGAATGAGGTTATATAAGTTTTGGGAACATAATGTTATCTGTTGTATTAAAAAGAATCCAAATTCTCAGTGAACTAATACTGAAAGTTGATTACTCAACTATCAATATTACTCAAAATCCAATATGGTCACCATTAGGAAGCCACACCCTGTCAGTTTGTTCATCTTGTGAAGCTGATTTCCTTAACATATAGCCCACAAAATATCAGTAGGGGCAGGAAGACAGAAGATGGGGGATTGTGAGAGGGAGAGATTATGATATAAGTTTGGTTGTTGTATAACCCTTCTTCTCACATTTTATTAAGTGAAATTGGTCATATACTACGACCTAACACCATGAGAAGAAAGAGTAAAAACTGGAAAATATAATGTTTCTGTGTACCCAGGAGGAAAACAAAATATGCTTGAAGAAAATATTTCTCTTTTCACAAACACTAAACAAAAGAAACAGGAAGCTGAAAACTATATACATAAAGTGTGTACATACATTTTTCTGGGATTTCCAGGGCAGCAGTGCTGTTGCAAACTGGGTATGTTTGGCAAAAAGAAGAAGAATAATGTAATTGATAAACCACAAGTGCTTTATTTACATAGACTTTCCTTATTTCAGGAAATCAAAATTAAGTACTCAAAGAGCTTCCTCTTCTCATTTCAAAACGGTGTTAAATATTCATTAACACTACAAAGTAATTCATAGCAAAATATTTCCTTTTTATCAAGTTAGTTTAGTAGTTCTTCAATAACAAATTATCTTTTTAAATTGAAAATACAATATTCTTTTGCTATGGATAAAAACCTGGGAAAAAAGAAACATATTTCAATGAAACGTTAAAGTGTTCTAATAAAGTGTCACTAAACAATTATAGTTAAAGATACAGTGTTAAGCATTTTCAGACATCTTGTTTAATTTACATGAAATATTACTCTAAACTAGATTTTTATTATTAAAGAAACCAAAAGATAATTTTGAATTTAATAGAGTCCCACTTTATGAGCTAATACTGAGTCACAGACCACAGGAATAAAAAAATAATTATTCTTCATTGTAAAATTATATTCTGCTATGTAATTAATTTGCTGTAATTGTCCCTGGTGACATATTATGTTCTTGGCTCAAGGTAGTTGGATCATGAGTTATGGTTATTTGTTTAATAATCACCACAGTATTCAAAAGTATGACAATATTTTTTGCCATTATTTAATTTACTGCTCTAATTTCATAAAATCTTGAAACTGAAAGACATACTAAAACTTGCTAAATGCACTCTTATACTATTTATAGCTACCATTAGGCATATTTATACAAAATTTTTATGCTATATTTACATGAATGATAAAAATTTTTACATTGTCCTAGCACTAAAATACCATCTCCATAAACCAAATGAAGCCAGAATTCCAAAGAGGATGACAATTTTTGAAATGGACTTTGAAGTTACTGAAGCCACATGAAAATTAAAAATAAATCATTGGTTGTTATAGAATCCTTCTACAGTCAACATTTGGCTACCAAAAACTATAAGTTTTCTGGAAATTTTATGGGTAAGATTGCACTGAATTCTATTTGATTCATAATATAGAAAGCATACATATATTTTTTAAAAGTTTCTCTGGAAATTTTCTGTCTACAACTGGGATTCTAAGGTTTATTGGCCAACTGGAGTTTTTCTAATCACCTATCAGCAAAATGTATCTCAACAAAAGATTGCTCTAAGGTGCTACAGAAAATGCAGCGATTATTTCACAAAGTAAGGAATTCTTTATCACTACAAATAGCTCCTAACTTGTGACCATATTCTGGATTTCTTTTTCTTGATTATCTTGAGTGATATGTTTATACTTTGATTTAAAAATAAATAAAATAAAATAGTAGGTTATCTCAAAGATGCCCAAGAATTACACCTAACTTTAATTGCAAGTGCACTTCATACATTCTGTTATTGAATTTTAAATCTGATAACTAATTTCATATTCATCATTTTGTTACACATGACTAAAGTTAGTACTATAATTGCTCTTATCAGAAATGTCATTATATGAAAAGTCATGCTTCATTTTGAAAAGAACTGATTAAAGTAATAATTTGAGGTAATTCAAGAAAACTTGTATTCTTTAAATGCTCTTACAGATACACCAAGAGAAAAAACACTTTTTTATTTAAATCATATTTATACATGGTCTACATCATTGAATACAAGGCTGGATTTTAGAAGTGTGGTATTGCTGTACACAGTGGTTAGGTGAATTTAAAGTGTATCAGTTTAATTTGTAGTCATCAATTCAGATGATAAACTACTCAATTTCTTTGAGACTTCAATGGGCTTTATATATCCAATACTCTTCTCACATTTTCATAACCATAATTGCTCAAAAATAATAATAGCAATAATGTATTACATGATTATAGCTTATAGATAAGTGAAATGAATGACAGCAATTTTAAAAGGACTGGAGAAAGACCTGGGAATACCGTCATAAAATAATTTCACTACCAGTGAAACAGTATAATGATTTTTAAAAGTGGAATTATTAGTTGTCAATGTATCTTTCACATCCTAAAGCAACCAATAAACATCTTTATAAAATATATATGTTTTATATGCTAAGGAGAAAAAAATTGGAGGCATATAAAATACTAAATTAAATCCAGAGAAGGCATAAGAATAAAAATAGTGGAAGAACAAAAAAGGACAAGAATTAGAATATAGTTTAAAAACATAGTAGAAAGTAATCGCATTAATAATCATTTTAAATGGGAGTGGCATATGTTCACCAATTAAAAGACAGAGGCTATCAGTGGATTTAAAAAACAAAACAAAAAACCCAGACTCAACTACATGTTGTTTACAATATCTACCATAAATATAAGGACAAAGATTAAAATGTAAAGAAATAGAGAAAGATATCCCATGCTAACACTAATCAAAGGAAAGTTGGAGAAAATATATTAATTTTTATAAATCCACCTTCACAACAAAGAAAGTTATCGGAGATATAAAGGGGCACTACATAATGATATTGTAAAATAGTCAAATCTCCAAGACATAATGACCCATAATGTGTATGTTCCTAAGAGCAGAGTAGTAAAATATACAAGGCCCAACATGCTAGAAATGCAAGGAGAAATAGGCGAATCCACTCTTATAGTTGGTGACTTTAACATCAATTAGTAATTCACAGATTCAGCAGTCGGTAAAACATACAACTATAGATGAACTGGACAGCACCATCATCAACTGGATCTATTTGACATTTCAAGACTATTTCACCCAGCAATAGCATAATACACATTCTTCCCAAGATCACATGAACCATTTACCAAAACAAACCAAATTTGGAGCCATAAAACATCCCTTATCAATTTAAAAGAATACAGATCACAGAGTTTGCCCTCAGACCATAATGGAATTAAATTAGAAATCACTAAGAGAAATATAACTGGAAAGCATTGAAATATTTGTAGATTAAACAATATACTTCTCAGTAACACTTGGATTAAACAAATTTAAAATGAGGTGGAGCTCAATAAAAATGAAAATAAATCATATCAAAATTTATGGGATGCAAAGTAAACTGCTTAAATGAAAATTTATAGCACTGAATGTATATATTATAAAATAAAGATCTAATACCAAAAATCTAAGCTTTTGCCTTAAGAAAAATTTTAAACAGATATCATAGTCAAATTAAGCCAGATATAAAAATAATATAATATTGAACAGAAATCTATGAAATTAAAAATAATCACTAGAAGAGAATCAATAAAATTTAAAGCTGATTATTTGAAACAATAATAAAATTGATAACCTGTAACCAGACTAACCAAGGAAAAAAAGAAAGAAACATAAATTATCAGGAACAAAAGAGTGGTCATCACTATTGGGCTGATGGTCAATAAAAGAAAAATAAAGAAATATTATGGACCACTCTATGCCCACAATATTGATAACTTTTGATGAAATGGATAATTTCTTGAAATATACTGTCAAGAAAACCTCACACGAAGAGAAACAGATCATTTTAATACACCTATACCTCTTAAAGAAGTTTATTCAATAATTAATAAACCCAAGCAGAAAACATATGGCCTTAATGCCTTTGCTGGTAAATTCTAAAGAAGCAATGATATCAATTCTCTATAATCTCTTCTAGAAGATAGAAACAAATGGAGTACTTTCTACTATTGAGCCCAAACCAAATACTCTAATACCAAAACCAAAGACATTACAAGAAAGAAATAAACACCAATATTTTTCATAAACATAGAAGTGAAAATCTTCAACAAAAAATTAGCAAATCAAATCCAACAATGTGTAAAAAGTATTATACTTCACGAGCAAATGGAATTTGTGTCAGGTATGCAAGACTTGTTCAACATTAAAAATGAATTAATGTATCCATTACATCAATGGGCTCAAGAATAGATATCTGCACAAACAAGCCTTCTTAAACTAACCCTTTTCTTCCTATTGACCTTCTTCACTATTGACTATCACTAGCCCAAACCTCATCAATTCTTCATCAATTTAGTTTTTGTCTAAAAGGTATAAAATATTTCTGCTCTGGTCATTTCTCCAGGTCTTCATTCTTTTGTGAAGAGGACATACATGTACACTGTAAAAAATAATAAAGTTTGTATACTTTTCTCTTTAAAAAAGAAAAAAGAAAGACATAAGAAGAAAAATCACATTATCATATCAACAGACGCAGAAAAAGCATTTTATAAAATGTAAGACCAATTTATGATAAAAGCTTTCAGCAAATAAGGAACAGAGGAGAACTACCTCAATAAACAACATCTCAGAAACAAACAAACAAACAAAAACTTACAGGTAACATCAAACTTAACGGTGAGAAACTAGATGCTTTCACACTAAGATTGGGAAAAATACACAAATGCCCCCTCTCAATACTCCTAGTCAACATTGAACTGGAAGCCCTGGTTAAAAGTCACAAGCAGCAAATAAAAGTTTATAAATTGGGAAGCAAAAGATAAAACTACCTGTATTTGTGGGTGATTAGATGATATGACTGTTTATGTAGAAAATCACAAAGAATCAAATAAAACATAAATAAATAAATAAACTGAATCTATAATAATAAGAAATCATACCAAGGTTGAAGGATCCTAGATTAATATAAAGTTAATTGCCTTTCTATATACCAGCTAGAAACTAAAACCATAATACCATTTATATTCGCACCAAAAATTTTAAATAGTTAGGTACAAATTTCACAAACATGAACCAGACCTGTATGAAGAAAACTACCATAGTAATCTATACGGCTGCTATACCAAAATACTAGACTGGGTAGCTTATGAACAACAGAAATTTATTTCTCACAGTTCTGGTGTCTGGAAGTCTGATATCACGCTGCCAGTATTGTCAGCAGAGGGCTCTCTTCCAGGATGCAGACCTCATACTATTTGCTCATACAAGAGGAGAGTAAGGGAACTCATTGGTATCTCACATAGAAGAGCACTAATCCCTCAAGGCCAAATAAACTCCCAAAGACCCCACCCACTAACACCATCACTTGTAAGGTTTAAGATTTCAATATGTGAATTGGAGGATGGCCCAAATATTTATACCACAGCAACTACAAAATCCTGGTGAAAGAAATCAAATGAGGTCTAAATAAATAGATATATCATGTTCACAAATATGAGTATTGTTATGATGTCAGTTCTTCTCAACATGGTCTAAAGATTCAATGCAGTCCCAAAGCAATCCTAATCAATATTCCAGCAAATTAGTTTGTGACTATCAATAAACTGATTCTGAAGTTTATACAGAGATGCAAAAGACCCTGAATAGGCAACACGATATTTAAGAACCAAATCAGAGAAGTGAAACTACCTGACTTTGAGACTTTCTATAAGGCTATAATAATATAACACTGTGGTATTTGTAAAATAATAGACAAATAGATCAATGAAACAGAATAGAGAGCCCAAGAATATATCCACACATATATACTTAAATGAAATAGATGAAAAAGAAAAGGCCATTTAATGTAAAAAGAAGTCTAGGGCCGGCCGAGTGGCACAATGGTTAAGAACTGGCTTGGGACGCCAGAGGGCCCCGGTTCGGATCTCACATATGAGGGCCAGTGACACTGCCCTCCACAGCTAAGATGCTGAACAACAGCTCAACCTGGAGCTGGGCTGCTGTGAGTCGCCGGTGATGGCGTAGGCTGTAGCCCCTGTGGCAGTGGGTTGCCATGGGCTACTGCTTCTGGCCAGCAGCCAGCATGAGCGGCCAGCAGCCGCAGTGAGCGGCCGTCCAGAAAGCCAGCGACTGATCTGCCTCATCCGGGAAGAGCGCAATGATGGTGCCAACTTGGGCCAGTGAAGCGATGTCCTCCACAACTAGACTGAAGAACAAAACAACAGCAACTTGTCTATTCCTCTTCCCCCAATTCCTCAGCGCTGTTCCCATACCCCCAATTCCCCAATAAAAATCTTTAAAAAAAAAAAAAAGAAGTCTAAAAGGAAAAAAGAAATAAAGAGACAACTGAACATACACATGAAGAAAAAACATCTAGACAGAGACCTTACACATTTCACAAAAATTAACTCAAAATGGCTGATCAATTTAAATTTAAAATGCAAAATTATAAAACTCCAAGAAGATAGCGGAGAAAAATCTAAGTGATCTTGAATTTGGAGATTACTTTTTATATTCAGCACTAAAAGCACTATACATGGAAGAAAAATTTGATAAGTTGGTCTTTATTAAAAGTAAATATGTCTTCTCCACAAATACAGTATAGAGAATTCATAGACAAGCCACAGACTAAGATAAAATATTTGCAAAACATGTCTGATAAACGACTGGTATCCAAATATGCAAAGAGCCCTTAAAACTCAATAATGAGAAAGCAGTCAACCAAATAATAATGGGCAAATGATGGGAACACACACCTCACCAAAGAAGGTATATGGGTGTAAAACAAGCATATTAAAAGGTGTTTAACATCATATGTCATTAGGGAATTGTAAATTAAAACAGTAATGAGATACCACGAAACACTTGTTAGATTGGCTAAAATCCAAAACACTAACAAGATCAATTGCTGGCAAGATGTGAGAAACAGGAAATCACATGCATTGCTGGTGGGAATGCAAAACGGTACAGACACTTTGGAAGACAGTCTGACAGCTTCTAACAAAGCTAAACAGTCTTATCATATCATCCAGCAATAGCACAACATGGTATGCATCCAAATGAGTTGAAAACTGGTGTTCACACAAAAACCTGCACCCAAATGCTTAAAGTCTCTTTATTCATAATTGCCAAAACTTGGAACTAATCAAATTGTCCTTCAAAAGGTTAATGGACAAACTATTATGCATCGATACAACAATAGAAAATTATTCAACAATAAATAAGTTATCAAGCCATGAAAAGATATGGAGAAATTTTAAATGCATATTTCTAATGAAAGGAGCCAATCTGAAAAGGCTACACACTGTAAGATTCCAACTATATAACCTTCCGGAAAGGGCAACCTTAAGAGACAGTAAAACGATGAGTGGTTGCCAGGGGCTTGAACAAATGACAGGAAGATGAATAGGCAGAGCACAGAGGGTTTTTAGGGCACTGAAACTACTCTGTATGATACCATAATGGCAAATACATGGCATTATATATTTATCAAAATCTGAACCCTAATGTAAACTATAGATTTTAGTTATTAACAACATAGTTCACTGATGGTAAGGAATGTGCAACGCTAATGGAAGATGTTAATAATAAGATACCTTCAGGGTGGTAGAGAGAGATATATGAGAACTTTCTGTATTTGCTGTTCAATTTTTCTATAGATCTAAAATTTCTCTAAACAAAAGTATATGGATCTAAAGAAATATGGATGTCCATGCTGTTTTTAAAAACAGCATAATGTATTTAGGTCATCCTGTCCGAAAGAGAAGTTAGGACCTATGAGTGAAGTGCTGTCTCAACCATTGAAATCTGTGTCATTGTTTTAGAAGGTCAGGCAGTAGGCAGTGAGGGAAAAAAATGTTATCAGAGCATGGGACAGTGTCCATATAAGTAGTGGAAAATATTCCATACAAAATACACCAGCAATAAATTGGAAGACACATAACACAGCCAATTCACTCTAGGGTGTGGGTGACGGAAGGTTAAAAACAGCTTGTTGGCCACATGTGTTTTTTTGCTGTTAGTTGTGTTTGACAAGCAGCATAAGAAAATTATAGCTAAGCAAAGAATTTGCTATCTTGCAACCAGGAATGAAAGGGAATAGAGAAAAGTCAATAAATTCAGACATTAGGCTAGAAAATAAAACTGACACTTGGTCAAAAATTAAATGATAAATATGAGACTTTCGTTTTAGTAATGAAGCCCATGAAATAAAATCTAGCTTTCCTACAAGGATTAAAACAAGGTTACAGCCCTCATGTGCTTCAATGTTTCAAACCACAGATGGATTAAAACTGTGTCTGACAATTCCTTTCAATTATACTCTCATTTGGCTCTGATCCCTGGCACCATGATCATATTAAGAAGACATTGCTCAAAAATGAGTATGCATTATAGGAAATGACTCAAGAACACAAGACTAGCAATAAATGGACTCTGGTTTAAAATAAGTGTATATTGCCAATATGAAAGAATATGGTGCATTTCATGTACGGTGCATATCGACACAGATAATATCCTCAGTGTATTTTGTTCATTTTGAGAAACACAAATCATCTATCATTCCAATTCCACTTCTATTCTATATTTGAATATATTATATAAAATTTACTAGAATTCTAAGCAAAATGAGCAAGTTTAAAAATATTTTTTACCTTTTTTTCTGCTAACCTTTCTTACAATAGAGAAATGTCATGCAAAAAGATTCCACTCTCAATAAAGGTATTAAGTAACTCCCTTCAATTGAACATCTCATATTGATCTGAATTTCTCTCCATAGGAAATGTTTGTGAATTAAAAAAATAACTATAATTATAGAATAACATTCAAACCTACATAGGAATTGAATAAGAGACCTACAATAAAAGAAAACAAGCTTTGGGTCCTTAACACAATGCCTTTGAATCAGGGTAGCATGATATTTTCTCTTAGGTTACTTTAATAATATAGTGTAGCAGATGCAGTAATATCAGTCTAAAATTATATCAAGTGCTAGAGATAAAAATAACAATTTTGAGTTTAAGAATTTATATTAAAATTAAAGTGATGTAGCCCAAAATCATATGTCAACTTCTGTTTTCTAATTTGAAAGAAGTTTTTATTTTAAATAGTGATATATTCACTCTATTGCTGAAAGGGATAGTTCATTGTAGGCAAAAATAAATTCATTACAGATGTTTTAACTTTTTTTTCTTCAGGATCTTTTATCTTTCTTTTAATCTGATACCCTTGCTTGATGGTATCACAGCCTCACAACCTTCTTCACTTCAGCAGGGAGCATCACATAAAAGAAATGCTTGAAAGGGTAATGGCATTCATTGCATTACTAATCTATTCTTTCAACTGCTGATTAGCATTGAAATTGATTTTGAACTTCTTGTGACTAAAATGACATTAATCTAGCATTTGCTGTTAGAAACATGACACCTATTTCATGTTAGCAGGTGATGACACATCATTAATTTGATAACTTGATGTGGCAACTCTTTATAAGCCATCAAGAACATTAGTCCAAAAGAGCTCTACAAGAGAAAGTAATTGTAAATAGCTTTAAATACTTAACTGAAGATGTCGTACTTTTTCTAAGGTATTTGGATTAGGCCGTTTCAGTGTATGCATCCAAATCTAGAATATGCATTAGTATCTTCTTTATTATAACTCAGTGGTTCTCAACCCTATGTGTTAGAGTCACCTAAAGAATTAAAAAAATATTGATACCTTGATGGCAACCACAGTTTCTGATTTATTTGGTCTGGTTGGGGGGATGGGGGACTTATCAATATCATTTAAAACTGCTCAGGTTAACTCTACCTAGAAGCCAGTGATGAGAACCAGTTTGAACTCAACAATCAATCAAATACCCCCACTGATGTGCACCTATTATCCTGTAATTACTCATGCATGTTCAAAGCCTTCTATAAATAGTAAGTATAAATAATAAATATTTATGTTCTTGGCTCTCATAAAACAATTTTGTGCAAGTGAAAAGTGTGGTAATATCTGTATGTCCCTTGTAATATTGATAACCAATAGTGCTTGTTTTAATGCCAAACATTTCCAACACTTTTCAGTATAATGTTTTTATTCATATAGGGAAAGTATTTTTTTTAGATGATAGAACTACACACACACACACACACACACACACACACACACACACACACACACACAAAACCAAAAAATAAGATAGGGCTGAAGTAAAATACTCAGTTCCACTATTTAATCTATTGCTTTTTTACAACTAAAACAACCATCTTTCTTTTTTAAAACATTGGCCTAGATATCAGAGGCCAGTATTTTACAGGTGACTTGGATACTTGCTTGCTGTTTTATCTTGGTAAACTTTTAACTTTGCCTCTCTCCACTTTTATATAACATGAGGTTTCCATTAGGTTACTTCTAATATCCCTTTGAGGCATATATTTTCCCCCAAATCCATTCCTAACACATAAAGAAAATTAAAGACATTTTAGAGGTATAATTGAGCCACCCTACGTTTGATGAGCACTGCAAAGGTGCTTAAAAATATTGGTGAAATTAATGTTTCCCACATTCTACAGAACATTTTATTTTAAAACCTGCATATTTTTCTAAAAATTATGGTTTTATCTCTAGCTTCTGCTACTATCAAAAAGATCACTTTGCAGGTTCCTTATTCAAACCTCATCCCATAAATGTTACCTTAATACTACCTCTATTAGACTATTATTTTTAATTATGCCACTACTACTACTGACAGCAGTAACAGCAATGCTATTTCTGCTTACACAGCACCTAATGTCCCTAACATGCTTCCATCACATACACGCCCTACCATGGTTCTTACACCCTCATAAAACAGCCTCGCTCTTTGGAAGTTGAAAAGTAGTCACATCTCTCTCATCACTTGCTTGCTCTGATAAAGCAAGTCACCCTGTGGTGAGTTGCCTTATGAAGAGTCCTACTTGGCACAAAATGAAAAGCAATCTCTGGCCAACAGGAAGCAAATAATTGAGGCCCTTAATGTGATAGCGTGTGAAAGGAGTCGTGCCAACAACCCCATGAGTGAGCTTGGAAGCAATGCTTCCTCAGCCAAGACTGAAGATGGCTGGAGCCCCAGCTGACACTTTGATTGAAGTCCTGTGAGAGGCCCTGAACCACAGGACCTCGCTAAGCCATGCCCAGGTTCCTAAAAACACAAACTGGGGTAACACAGATTGTTTTATGACACTAAACTTTGAGGTAACTTGATATGCAGAAATACATAACTAATACAACTGATCTGAGCCTGGGTTTGAATTATTCTTACACTGTAGCTCCTATTTCTGTATGTCATTCAGCTGCTCACATGGCTCTCCTCAGCTACTATTTTCTTTGAATGTCCATTGTTTATTATATACACATGCCACATAATTATGAACGGGTAGATATAATAGACATAAAATAGGAGTATCATGAAGAAATTATGTTCTTTGCAATGTTGAGGAGAATTACAATTCCCCCCAACCTCATTCCCCTTTACCTTTGAATAGAAGAGTTATCAACAGGATAACTCTGTGTCTCTTTCTCATCGCAACTTTCTCTTTATCTCTATACCTGCACTGAACTAGAAAAATGGTCGGCTTAATCAGCGAAGCCCTAATCTCATTGGCTTACATTATCACTGGAGTCACTGAACTGCTACAGGGATAGCAACCTGGGTCTGATGCTCTGGCTGGATTGCGCTATGTCACAGAAGAGTGGCTAACTTAGAAGAATATCATTTTCTACTCCCTGCTACAAGGGGCTCTGAACTTTTGGGACAGTCTTAGGCCTCAAAACCTACCTTCTTGGTGTAGATATGCCATTCTTTCTCACATACTCTTTTTTAGAAAGTAACTGAGTTGGCAAAGCAAAAATTGAGATGCTACACTGAGATGCAAAATTGAGAAGACATCTTGTTATAATAAATGGACTCTGAGACTGCATACAGAAGTAAGTTCCTCCTCACACAGCTTTTAGTCATTGATTTGGGACCTCTGTAGTAGGAAAACCTCCTTTGACCCCGGCTTGAATTCGTGTTCTGAATCTTACATTTAATGATGAGTAAGGATTTTTCAGCTACTGGGTCACCATACATAAAGCTAAAAAATAATACCAGTTTGATTCTCTGAACATCATTTCTAAATAGTAGAAAGCAGTGAAAAAGAGAGTTAAGTTATTGTAGAAAGAATTCCAAAAGTCATTGCTTATCTGTTTATGTTAGACAACTCATAACTCCTTTGGTTCCTCATCTGTCACATTCACTGACACATTTGCTCTGATAATCTCACAGAGATATTGTGAGGATGAAATAAGAGAATAATACATGCTAGTTGCTAGGCTTAAATTATTACATGTTGCTCCAAAGAAAATCAATGATAAATATGAATTAATATATAGCATTTGTCCAGTGTTTTAAAAGACATCAAATGCACATCTCTAAAATGGGAATAAAAAATGGTAGCTATATCTCTCTAATTTTAAGTTCCTTTCTTCTTGCTCTTACTAATCTATACTCAATCCCACAAGTTTCTTTTTATATTACAAACAACTGCCCTCATGTCTACCTCAGGGCCTTTGTTTTTGTTCTTCCTTCTGTGGAAATGCTCTTCAATTTGATAGTGTACGGTTCTTTGAAAAAAAAAATTAGTCTTTGTCCATCTGCGGCAAGCTCATCTTTAGCGAGGAATCACCTGACTATTCTTTATAAAGATTAGCTTATCCTCTTTTCCATCACTCTTTGTCCCTTTATCCTGCCTTACACTATCATGTCACACTTATCACTACTGTGTACTATATTAGTTGTACTTTAGTTCATTGTCTTTGTTCTCCCTCAAAGGAGAGCTTAACCTTTATAAAAGTAATAATGTTATCAAATTCAATGGGTATTTCTACCAAAAAACCCAGAGCCTATATAACTTGCACAAAGTTGCGGAAAATATACATAGTGAACAAATGAACAATTTACATTTATTAGTAGATAAGGGGTGACTAAATTATATCTTATCTCCAACTTCCAAGTTACTCTGAACTTCAAGGTCAAACCAGGAGGAGAGAGTTGGTAAGCAATTAGTAGGTATAAATGTAGTTTATACACTGGCACCAGGAAAGTCAAAATAAGCATTGTAATTCTATGTTCAAATAAACAGATACATTTTAAATAAAAGAAGTCAGAGGTTAAGATAGTGTTATTAATCAAAACACAAACGGTCGAGAAGAATATAAAGATGTTGAAGATTAACATAAAACAGAGAATTTAAAAACAGCATAATACATGGGTGAGCAAGGGGGTACAGAAGTCAAGGGAATCCAAAATTCTCTGAAGAAACAAGAGAGGCTTCATCAAACAACTGCCAAAGGAAAGTGCAGGGAAAACAAAAGTGGGGGACAGAAGGGAAGGGAAGGAAAGCTATGGATGCCAGGTAAAATCTGTCTACCATTGGCAGCTACCGAAAGAAAAGGTCCCTATTTCCTAGTAACTCACCTAGTAACTGGTATACTTCCACATCTTCCACACCCAGAATACCAAATGTATTGCTTCTGATGTGATGTTATTTTAAACTAAACAACTTTTTTCCCTCTAAAGTCAAGCTGATCAAAGGCACTTTTATTCCTTCCTTCAGTTGTTGACATAGTGTCTGGCATATAGTAGACACTCAAAAAATGATGACTTGGTGGATAAGTCCAACTTGTTTTCTCTACTGATGCTAAATAAATTTAATTTTTCCCCCCTGGGTGTTGTTTAAAAGACATAAAATAAAGGGATTAACAAAATGCAAATGTACTAAATTTAAATTCCTTTTACAAAAAGAATTTATGACAGATCATTCTTTTTCAAGTGAACTGTCAGAAAAATTTAATAGTGTTTCACTAAATAGCACATTCTTTCTTTAATCTTCTACCACAATCCAGAAATTTCAGAAGATCAATATATGTTTCACTTGAAAATAAAATAAAAATGACTGAAATGCTACCTTACTATAAAAATGATTATTCTGAAGCTGCTTTTGCCACATTCTAGGTGAAAATAATAGCAAGGGTCTATGGTACTGGTGTTTTAAAATAAGTAAACTTGTAAAAAATAATGAAAGAATACCACGGAACAACCTGAGGACCATAAAAATGGAAAAGCAGCAATAAAAATCTCAGGAAGGCAAACATATAAGATAAGTTTCACTAAAGTGAAAGAAAAACAGAATTCAAGAAAAATCTCTGTGGTATGGCCATGACCTTTAAAAGTTATCTATAAAAGTAATACAATAAAAGCAAGTGCATATGCCATTAACTACTTGATTCTCCGCCAAGAAGAGTGTGTATGTGTGTGTGTGTTTGTGTGTGTGTGTGTGTGTGTGTGTGTGTGTGTGTGTGTGTGTGTGTGTGTGTGTGTGTACAAATGCAGGAATACCAGGATATAGCTTCCCAGTGGTCACTGTATGGTGCAATGCTCAGTATACCAGGTCATCAAAGCAGGAGTCTGGCATGGCCCTTCTATGACTGGAAGTTTCACCATTCTAAAAATGAAAGGTTGATGTAGAACATACAGCTAAATCTCCCATTCTATTAATGAAAGTATGCATTTGCTTCCTAATACAGAGTGTATACATTAAGGTCAAGATGTCAGGTTTCATATACTGAGTGTCTAGTTTAGTATTTGGAACATCGTTAAGTAACTTCACCAACAGTTGTGCTGATGTGTATCTTGATTATGGCACAGGGCTTGGCCCTAAAGAGCTGTGATCTTGATCATCTTGCCAGCAGTTACTCAACACATGCTGCTTGATTATCATGTGTTTGAAAAACTGAGAAGGTTATCCAATAAATTGCAAAGTCAGGGCCAAAGAAAGAGAGAAAATAGAAAACTATTCTCAATAAAACATATCCTTTTCCTTGAAACAAAAGGAAAAGATTAATATTTTTTAAATACTAAAAGATAAATAGACAAATGTTTGAATGCAGAACATATAGACTATAATTAATCAATACCAGTAAATATAATACAATTAAAAGCAAGAAGCAATCAAGAGCTAGCTGTTAAAAGCAAAGATGACTGTTAAATATTAAGACTAGAGAAATTTGGAGGTCACTGAGCTTTGATTTTACACAAATACACTCCCTTAAGAGCTTATGTTTGTTCAAGTATTATCATTTTATTAAAAACTGAGAATACGTTTTGCATGAGATTCTGAAAAGTAAAAATTTAATAACTTATTTTTTCCCTTACGGTTGTTTTTGCCAAATATTTTTTTAATGAAATTGAATTACTGTATTTCCTATTCATGCTGGATTTCAAGTTGTGACTGTAGAAGTTTCCCTACTCCTCAGTTGGAGACATTCATCCCTATTTTTTTCACATAGTTCTACAGTACATTTGGTACAATTACATATTTGATCCAAAGAGGAAAAATTTGGAAGTAAATTTGTTATATAATGGGGAATGGATCCAATGTTATGTTTTCCCCAATATTGTTATTAAAATGTCATTCTTTTTTTCTGCTAATTTAAGATATTGTATTTATGGTAGATTGTTTCCATTAGTCTCTGTTTTTATGCCATTCTCCTTGTTCTTCTCCTAGGGTTTTCTGGATAATCTCACTTATTTGTTCTTCCAAGTAAATTTTCTAACCAACTTGTGTAGCTCAGTGTTGGAAGCAGAGAGTTGACACTATTTTAACTGAAATTTTAAAACAGTCATAAATTATTTGAGGAATAGCTGAATTTTTACCCTTTGGTTTTGAGTCTTCTTATCCAAGTAAATGATCTGTTTCCACTTAAAAGTCTACTTTTGTGTCTCTACAAAATGGATTTTACAGTTATGTATATAGGTTATTTGATATTTCATAAGTTTATGCACAAAAATATTTCATTTTTCTATCAAGACATCTTATCTTTCAGTATTTCCTTTTAATTGTCTTTTTTTGTTTGCATCAGTTAAGGTTATTTGTTTTTAGTGTGTTGATTATAAAACCAGATATTTCACTGTATTATTTTAATATTTGTTTTTTTATAATTAATTTTTGGGAAGATTCCCAGCTGTATATTCAGATTACAAGCAAATAGAGGTAATGTTATGTTTTCCTTTCTAATTCTAACCATGCTCATTGTTTTGTCACACCTTATTGTAATAGCTAATATATTCAAAACTATGTATCACAAACTGTTAAGGGTCTGATATTTCACCCGACTTGTAAGCTAGCAAATTAGACCACCACATTTCCAGGGATATGCTGCAGAAGACATGAGGCTCCTGGGTCAGATACAAAGGATTCAATTACTCACAGCAAACAGGCAGCATGAGTTTTGTATTTCTATTGTTTCTCCTTGCTCTCCAAATTTCACAGGGATGATGTGGAGCTGCGTATGTAGATGAACACCCAATGCGTTTGTGTCACAACTGATAAACTCCCAATTAAGGACACCCTCCACTGACCTTTTTGGAGAAAGCAAGCAAACCTGTGCAAACTTTGTCCCAGAGAAAGAGATATTATCTTTACTACCCTTGGTTAATAAACAAGCCTGCCCTCTGCTCTGCAGGGTGACATTACATCTGCATATATTCCAGTGGCTGTTTACTATATAAACACAATTGAGAATATATCCTGGAACAAAAGTTGATACAAGACCTGAAGAAAGACCATGGGGAATGTTCTCTCAACAAAATTACAAGTAGTAGTAAAGATAAATGATATCCTTTTTTGTTTCTAAGTAGAAAAGCTCTTAGCATTTCTCCATTAAGTAAGTGACAGGCTTCAGTGCTGAGACATATTAATTTTAACAGGTTAAATGCTTATCAGTTGACCCCAAATTACTGACTGCCTTTTTAACAAGAGTGGCAGTGATATTTTGTCAAATGATTTTAAAGAATCTACAGAGATAATCATATGCTATTTTTCTTTATTTCTATTAGTATATAATAATGAGTAAAAGAATGTTCAATGGAGATATTAATGGAATTTTAAGCTACACTTCCATTATTATATACTGTAAGAAGAATCCTAAAATGATGCGCAATGGCCCATGCCCGTGTTTTTTCCCCTCCACCTGAGTGTAAGCAGGACTTGTAACTTCATTCCAACCAATAGGACATGGTAAAGTGACGGAATATTACTCTAGTGATGCATTACACTATATGACATTTTTAAAAGTTATTTTACAGAGACAATAACAGCCACTAATCAGTTTATTTTAAGTTACTAAAAAGGGAGATTACTCTGAGTGGGCTTGACTAATCAGATTAGCCATTTAAAAGAAGGCACAGAGGTCAGAGAAGGAAGTCACAGACCAAAAGCAGCAGAGATGTTTTCTTTCTGGCCTTGAAGAAACTAACGTCCTTGTTGTGAATTGTTAATTGAGAGAGGTGGCCTTTGGAACTGAGAGCCTCAGTTCTATCACTGCAGGGGTGTGAATAATGCCAACACGATGTGATCTTAGGAGAGAACCCAGACCTCAAATGAGACATTTTGATTGCAGTCTTGAGAGACCCTGAACAAAGGAACCAGTTAAGCTTTGTTTGAACTTCCCAGTCATGAAAGCTGTGAGATAAAAAATGTACGGTTTTAAGATGCCAAGCTTGTGACAACTTGTTGTACAAAAATATAAATTAATATATTATATAGATGTATTAATGGATATATTAACATATATGGATTTCCATGAATCCTGAAATAAATCCCACTTTAAATTATTTTTAAGATGTTGTTGGATTTGTTTGATAAGACTTTATTTAAGGCTTTTACATAAATATTCATAAGTGAATTAGTTTTACCCAACAGTAACAGCTAGCTAATTCCTTTTTATTCAAAAGAAAAATATAAGATTACATGTTAACTTGAGAAGATATTCTAAATGTCTCCATTAACTTTTTACCTTCTCTCCCTTTTTTGTGGTTAGTACTTTTTATTTGTCTGAATATATCTTACAATCCTTTCATCTTAGATTGTTATTGATAAATCCCTTGCATCTCTGAATGTTACAAATATATTTTACCCTGCCACTCGAATGCTCATTTAGCCATTGGCATTTAGATTCAAAATGATTGATGATAGAGGGCAGGTAGAAACATTTTTCTGTTTTCTTCATGGATATATTTCAAGCACGATATATTTCAAATCATGATTGAAAAATAGTAGTTGCTCCATTAAATTTGTTAATAAATGAAAGAGTGACTATTTTATCATTGCTTTCTACAAGCATTGTGCATGAGTTGACTGGATATCTTTATTCTCAAGCCTTTGTAGGTTCTCCATTATCATGTATACATGTATGTATGCAGGTATATATGTATTTACTTATTTATGTGTTCATTTTTATTATAGTTTGTTTTGTTGTTTTGTACAAATACATTTAGAGTTATATCCATAGTTTTTGTATTTCTTCCACTCAGCACTTGGGTGTTACTTTTCTATTTGAAATTTATATCTTTCTTCACCTCTAAAAAATGATTTTTAATTGTTTCTTTGATAAGGATTTTTTTTTGTTCTTATTGTTGTAGCTTGTGTTTATATCTTAAATTTTAACTTTTCCTTCATATTTTTTTTCCATTTCTATGACCTGCATTTTACTACTATTTTAAGAAGAAAACCTCAGTTTGGTCTTCTAGCCCATTATTTCTATTGTATTTCTTCTGCTATTATCCCATCAATTTAGTTTTAATACTATAATTGTTAGATATATTTTAACAAACTCTAATTGTCTCATCTTATCTATGGTTTGAACTACTTTAGTTTTTAAGATGAGATGTCCACCATATACACAGTCTCTATTTAACCATATATCATCAGTCAACATTAATTCAATAATTACATATCAATAAACCACTACATTTCAGACTTTCCGAGCACTTAACTTACTGTATTGCACTAGAAAAACAAATCTTTCTACTGTTTGTATTATGAAACTTAATTCTAGTGAGGAAAACATTTTTAAAGAAATTATACATTTGTGTGTGTGTGTGTGTGTGTGTGTGTGTGTGTGTGTGTGTGTGTGTGTGACAAAAGCAACCTGGTGTGACAAAGCCTTGT
>NW_017731527.1:446299-503986 GCF_001890085.2 Hipposideros armiger | reverse complement strand
GGAGAGAGAGAGAGAGAGAGAGAGAGAGAGAGAGAGAGAGAGAGAGAGAAGAAATGTTTGAAGGAAATACTAAATTGTTAAATGATAAGAAAAAATAGAGCAGGTAAAGGAAATTAGGACTACAGTAGGCATCAAAATGGGCTATTTTATATAGACTGGTCAGAAAAATATCTGATTAGGTACCTCTTAAGCAGGGCTCAGATAAAGTTCAAGGGCAAGTCATGTAGAAATTAGTGCAGAGATTTTCAGGGAGAGGGAACAACATATGAAAAGTCATTTTAGTGTATATAAGCATTAATGTTTAAGAAACTTACTCCTGTCTTCTACAGGAAATATTTTGAACATTTTCCCTTGGTATACCAGTTAGCTAGTTCTAAGTAAAAATTCACTCTGATACATGATTAAAACATCAACTGTTTATTTTTTCTCCTGAGTCTGTGTTAACTAGATTGTTCTACTGATATAGGTGAGTCTCAGCCAGTTTATCTTGTCTGGGTTTGTGTTTGAGACAAACTGGTAGGTGAGCTAGAGGCTGGCTATCCTAGGATATCTTCAGTTGGGATACTGTTTCATATTGTTCCTGATTTTACTTCAGTCTAGTCTGTTTTGTTTTAATTTTTTTTTTCATGGTAGTTTCAGAGTTTGACGAGAGAATAGAAATAAGTATACTTTTCAGAATTCTATTTGCATCAAATTTTCTACTGTCTCATTGGGAAAAGCAAGTTACATAACTGAACCCAAAGCCAGAGTGAAAGTATGCTGCAAAGCTATACAAGAAAGGAAATAAATACAGGGAGGCTCCTTAATTAGGGCCATTAGTGCAATCAATCAAACCCAATTGAGTATTACTTTGTTTGAGAACTAGACCTCTTTCCAACCATCATTCATTTGGTTGTTTCAGGTTTTGTATCTCAGATCATTTCATTCATGTGTATATGCTGTTTCTGTGTATCATAGTCAAATTGTGTTAATTCCAGAGAAAATTTACTGTATTATAATATGAATGTGTTCTAGATCTGGAGTTAATTTTTAAAAATAGTTTTATTTTCCAAAACTACCAGTTTCAGCCAATGGATTAGCTTGTAGTAGACTGAATTTCCTTTAAAAGTAACTATAGATGTGGACAAAATATTTTAAAAAGATTTGGAGGACAATTTGAGCATCTACAATCATTGAGAAAAGTGAAGCAAGCTATATATGCATCTTATATTTTTCACTAAGGGTATTTTTTCTAAATCACTTTGCACAGAAATAGAGTATAAGATGAGAGCAGCAGTATTTCTGGCCTGAAGAGACAGATGTTGGAGCTCTGGGTGGCCAAAGCCACTTTGGAAGGAGGCAATTATGCCTAAGAAGTAAGAGTCACACCTTACAAGTTAGAACAACCTCCTATAACTAAGAGCAAAGCTAAAATAAACCAGACACAGCAAAGCCTTAAGAATGAAAATGTTCCCACAGACTTAAGCGAAGACTGATCATTCTGTAGTCATGGATATAAGTAGTAATCAGAAACTGTTGTTTAATCCATCTATGGCAACTCTAGGAACACATTTTACAAGCCAACCAATCAGTGTCAGTCTCCATCTTATGATATACAGCCAATCAAAAACAGATGATTCCAGTAATTAGCTCTCTTCTTGGTAACAGCCTGTTTTTGAGGAATCACACTTATATATTTGATGTTACCCTACTCTTCTGAAAGTCTACCAATCCATAAATTCCACTCTCAGCTTTATTTGGATAGAATGTCCCTATCAAGCAAAATTCTCTGTTAACAGAGTAAGTAATTGCTTCAATTTTGTCTTTTTAATTCAGATATCAATGATGGTCTCATGATATTATGATAATCTAAAACCAAGCCAAGATAGTATCAAAGTGATCCACTGGTACTCTATTTACCTGGAAGAAGAAAAATTAATCTTGTATTAACAATTATAGTATCACCCAGGTCTCATAAAATGTTTTCATTCACAATTGCTGGGAATACTATTGAAAAATCAGAGGTATGAATCAAAATATAACCAAATGACTGAAAAACAGTCAAAAACAGACTATGGAAATAGATTCTCAAGTGATTCATATATTAAAATTATCAAACCATTACTTACAAAGCAAAACATAAATAAAGGTACCAGCAAGAAACTACCTTTTTCCCCTCACTTTAATTTTGTTTAGTGCTTAACGTCTTCTGACTCCCAGACCCATTAAATGAGAACTTAAAGGTACATCTAGATTATAATATTCTGGCTATGAAAAAAATCTATTTTTTAATTTCATTTTACATATTTTCAGAGTATCCATAAAAGACTTTGGCTAATGCTGTTTTATTTGTTAAAATGTATTTCCTGCAAATGATGTTTAAGAGTTCTGACAGGGGCTGGCTGAGTCGCTCAGTTGGTTAAGAGTTTGCTCAAGAGTACCACCTCTGAGCAACAGGGTGGCCGGTTCAATTCCTGGCCCAAGCTGAGCAGCTGCTGAGCTGCCAACAGGTGTCAAGATGGCTCAGGTTAAAAAAAAAAATAGTTCTGACAATAGTGACTTAATCTAAATAGCTGAGAAGGTAGTGATGTCCCAGGTGTCATCTCAAAGGGACAAAGAAGGAAAAGGGATCAAATATATGGTGATGGAAGGAGAACTGACTCTGGGTGCTGAGCACACAATGTGATATACAGATGACGTATTATAGAATTGTACACCTAAAACCTACTTAATTTTACTAACAAGTTCACCCCAGTAAACTTTAATTAAAAATAATAAAATAAAAAGAAGCATTTGTTTCCCATTATCACCCACCTTCGAAATATGAGCGACATTCTTTCACCATTCAAAGGTCTAAGTCCACTAATTAGATGGTGCATTCTCCTTCCTTTTATCAAAGACACCACAACCTATAGAAGGGACTGATTTAAGCTTGTTAATTACATTAAGTCCAGCTACTAAAATGGCAAAGTGTTTACTTTCTGAAGTGATTTATTATATAACTGGCTTTGGCAGATTAAAATATAAACTCACTTAAATTTGTATGCATTAATTAGGACTTTTGAGAGATGAGACTACAGACTTAAAAATATTTTAGTTTTTTTTTTTTATGAAACACTTTTTGAAAAAAATTACAAACTAAATAAATGTCAACTTAAAATAAATTGACATTAAAATACTTGCCACTCCAGTACAGTCATTGACTACAGTGATAGTTAATTAAAGGTGTCTATATAGTGTATTAAAATTAAGAAAATAAAATATATTTGTTTTATATCAGTCACTTTTATATATAAAAAGAGCATAAAATCAAACTTTAAAAAAATAACCTCTGGGAAAGAGTTCTAAAATAATCCTATAATATATTTTATACATACATATTTTGAAGCAATAAGGATGCCTTTTTTTGAGTCTTTTGGTTATGCTTGTGTGTATGCATTACACTTTAAAAGACAATGTATTTTGGATGATTAACAAAAAGATTATAATTAACACACACACTGTTATTGAAATACAGGATTAAAATACAGATTTAAAATAACTAATCTTTTTTAAAGGATCAATAACTGTAAGAAATAACCTATTGAAATATAAATTTGGTATTTATGTTCCTTAAAAGGCTGAGGGACATTTATGTCAGTTGGTGATGTCACTCTTTTTTTACCTGAAAATATTTTTCTCATGAGCATGTGGTTTTTAAAATTTTCCACTTAAAAGCTTTTTATCCCTAAAAGAGTTTAAAAGTTATGTTCGGTTATGGTAGATATACTACTGTAACTTTAAGCTTTCAAGGGGCATTTTTAGGGAACAGTCTCACTTATCCATAGCTCTAATTTATAGGTAAGAATTCAGATAGGCTCCCATTTTTGTTACTATTCAAGAGCCAGACGTTTTATGTCATTTCCAAACAAAGGTATGAAAAGGAAAGAGGTAATTTCTGAGGACTGATCATTTTCTGGCTGGCCTGTTAGAAAAGGTGATTTCCTTCCTCAAAATGTTATAGAAACTCGCTTAGACTAATGACTTAAAATTACTCGATCTGGTCAAATTGCAAGGCTTGGACACTCCCACCTCTGCTATCAAAGTGAAGGTTTGGTTCTTCCCCCGGTAAGAAATCTGATACGGTGAAGTCTGCCACTTGATGGCTCCAACGTACAGTTGCAACCAATCCTCGCAATAATGCCAAAGAAAGGGCTGATTCTTCTATTAATACTAAGCACCAATGCTAACCTATCGGCATGAAGCTGGAGCCAACACCTGATAAATTACTTCGCTGTTGTATAGTGGCTCCTGATCGCATGAGCGGAGGAATCCATTCTTCCGTAATCAGAAGTCTTTGTAAAAGCAACATCATAAACTCTTAAACTTGAAGGAATACATTCAAAAAAAATAATGAGCCCAATTAATATCATATCAAGTGATATATGTAAAATTGTTTTATCACTGTGAATTAATTGTAATTTTAATAATGAAAACTGTGTGCCCTAATGCCCTACTGTTCTGCATATATATGTATATAATGTATTTATATTTACATATATAGTATTTACCAATGACTCTTCTTTGTCTTTATAAACAAAGTAGATTTAGTTTCAATTGAGCTAGGTCAGATACTTCCAGAACACCTCACTAAAAGAAAAAAAAATAAAATAGATTTTTTCCAGCCAAGGGCTATTTCATTATTCCAGACAACACTTTGTATTGATCCTCCTCCATTTATTTCTAATTTTGTTGCCACTGATTGAGCTAAGCTCTAAATCTTGTGAAGGCTTACATGCTCTTAGAATGCTATATTGCTACCACAAGAACTGGGTAGCAATGTTCTCATTTTAAACTCTAATTTAGTCTTATGTGCAGCAAATTAAGATGCCTGATGTAGCATTTTAGCACCAAAATGCTTTATTATATATCTTTCTTAACTCACCCTCACAGAAAACACAGTGAACATGGTAAATACAAATTTGTGTATTGGACACCCAGCATGGCAATTGTGTACCAGATAAACTAACAGAAATTATTTGACCATCTACCAATATACATGGCAGATATTGTGCGCCTATATGGCTGTTTCTAATTTTCTCCATTTAAACTTACCAGAAGAGCAAAGTGTGATATTAAAAGGGCTGAAAGTCACATTTACCTAAAATTTTTTCTTCTATTATACACCTTAAACTTTCATGTTTGGATAAGGTTTTGTTCTAACAAGCTCTCTCAACGAAAGACTATGTATGTGGTACATTTACTTATGGACACACATGGAGAGGCACTGATTTATCACATTAACAAGTTTTAGAATATAAATTTGAAGTAGTGTAATTTATAAAAACAACAATTTAATAAGAAAAAAATGGAATCTGGAAAGAGGACAGAATATGGACTAATACCATAAGTATTTAGGTAAGGCTCCAAGCAAAAAATGTGGAATAGGTACTTGCCAGTAGGATACTCAATAGGGGAAAAAACTGTATACTTTTAGAACTATAAAAAATATAATTAAATACATATTATGAAAAACTGCTTTTACATTTTGCCTTTTGGTGTGAAATATTATAAGGGCTGCATTGACTTTAAAAAAAAAATCTCACTTCTTAGCTTTCTTTTTGAATGTCCTTATATATTTTCTGTATAACCTTTATCAAACTCTGCTTTTTCATTGAGGCTAGGAGTCATACCTTAATAATTTTGTATCTTTAAAACTAGCAAAAAAATCATTATGCCAAATCAACTCCATACATACATGCTACTGGTCTACTTGAGGGGGAAAAAAAACCCTAACATTGGTAGTTTGTTAAAATTCCAGTTACATTTAATGAGTGTCTTAAGCCAACAAGAGAATTTCACATTTATTATTCCAGGATAGTGATGAGCAAATTATTTTTGTCATAAAAAATATAACAACTTTCAGCAACAGAAGCTTTCTTATTGCTCTTGTGTGGCCCTCATTATAGATTTAGTCATCATGTCATAGTTGTGGGAACTCAGGCCATTAGAAGGCCAAACCCCAAAACTAATTAACCTGTCTCTTCCTATCAAGCTTATTGTTACCCCAAATCTCATATCCACTTCTACCACCACTGTATTACCTTTCCTGTGCCCACTGGAAAATTCAAGTTGATCAAAATATATGGTAATAGAGAAAAGACAGCCACTTCAATAAATGGTGCTGGGAAAAGCCACATGCATAAGAATGAAACTAGACTATCTGTCACTATACACCAACATTACCTCAAAATAGATCAAAGACCTAAATATAAGACTTCAAACAATAAACTACATTAAAAAAAGTACTAAACTTATGGACCTTGGGTTCAGAGAGGATTTTATGAATCTGACCTCAAAGGCAAAGGAAATAAAAGTAAAAAATAAATGAATAGGATTCTATTAAACTAAAAAGCTTCTGCACAGCAAAAGAAGCCATTGACAAATTAAAGAGGCAACCAACCGAATGGGAGAAGGTATTTGCAAATAATGCCTCCGATAAGGCACTGATATCCAAAAAATATAAAGAACTTGTACAACTCAACAACAACAAAAAACAACCCAACTAAAAAAACAGTCAGAGGACCTGAACAGACACTTTTCCCTAGAAGACATACAAATGGACAACAGATATATGAAAGGATGCTCAACTTGAGTAGCTATTAGGGAAATGCAAATCAAACCCACAGTGAGATACCACCTCACATCTGTAAGAATAGCTATTATTAACAAGACTAGTAATAACAAGTGTTGAAGAGGTTGTGGAGAAAAAGGAACACTCATATGCTGCAGGTAAGAATGTAAATTGGTACAGTTACTATAGAAAACAGTATGCAGGTTCCTTAAAAAATTAAGAATAGAACTACCATATGACCCAGGAATCCCTCTTTTGGATTTCTACCCAAAAAATCTGAAAACGCACATCCGTAAATATATATGAACCCCTATGTTCATTGCAGCTTTATTTACGGTGACCAAGACATGGAAACAACCAAAATGTCTTTCAATAGATGATTGGATAAAGAAGATGTGGTACATATATACAATGGAATACTACTCAGCCATAAGAAAAGATGGAACACTGCCATTTGTGACAACATGGATGGATCTTGAGATTACCATGTTAAGTGAAGTAAGTCAGACAGAAAAAGCCAAGAACCATATGATGTCATTATATGTGGGATAAAAAAACTGAAAAGAACAAACAAACAAATAAGCAAAAACTCATAGACACAGACAACAGTTCAGTGGTTACCAGAGGGTGAGGGGGGAGGAGGTAGAAGAGGGTAAAACTGGTCAAATAAATGGTGACGGAAAGAGAACTGACTCTGGATGGTAAACATACAAGGCAATATACAGATTATGTTTTACAGAATTGTACACTTGAAACCTATACTCGTATAAGGTAACTAACCAGTTTCACCCCAATAAATTTAATAAAAATAAAAATAAAAAACTATGGTGAATTTGTATGGTAGTTAGCAACCCCTGGGATAAGCAGTAGGTAAACAAATAAATGCCTAGGCACCTGTATGATTACGTTTAACCATTTACAAAACCCAATTAGAAACTCAACTACAGCTGTTGTCAACAAGAAAAAAGTGGTCGAAATATTCTATATATATATAGATATAGATTTTTTTTTTAGCTGAGCCATCCCGCCACCTGTTGACAGCTCAGCTCAGTCCGGGAATCAAACTGGCAACCCTGTTGCTCAGAGCTTCCACTCTTGAGCGAGCCCTTAACCAACTGAGCCACTCAGCCAGTTGTATTCTTACTATGAATTTAAGTATTCGTAACATTTTTAAGTTAAATGAACTATTGCAAATTCAGCTAAAGTTCTCTAGTCATTCCTTATCCCATAAGCCATAAATAAAAACTGGTTTTAAAGTATGTAATATGAAGAAGAAGCATTATAAGACCATTTGCATTTTGCATGTTCTTAAATTAAAAAAAAAAAAAGAGAACACAATCTCATTTAACAACAAAATTGTGTTTTTGGATATAACTTTTCAACATTGCCATATGTTCTAGTCATAGTTTCTGGCAATTTAGTCAAAAGACAAAAACATTTAGTGCACGAAATAAGTGAATACTGAAGCATAGCTATATATCTATCTCCTAATGAAACTGATGCATACTGTTATATTCAGAACTGAGAAACATGGGCAGACCGTTCTTTATAGATTTTCCAGCACACACAGTGCATTTACAAAAATGTTCATGCTATGTCTCATTCCTGCAATATATACATTCACTAATACTAAAACATTCAAAATTGGTACGTATATGTTTCTATCTGAAGAAGGAGAAATGAAATCAGCAGAAAACTTCAGTTGTCTTTTGTGACAATTTTTTTCATTTTGGCCTCTTTTCAATCTTAGAAATATTTTTATTTCATGAATAGTATCTGCTATTTATTGCTTTGCTTAGTCAGTTTCAAAATGACCCACAATTTTTAAATATAGTATGTACAGTATGTTTTACAACATGACATAACATAAAGCAGTTTAATTTTCAAGTAAACTAACTTTTTTTGTCTTCACCAAATAGAAAAAATAAGTTTAAAAAAAAACAACATGTAACCTTTCAGCTTTTTAGCACATGTGCCCAATGTGGACCCAGAGTACTCTTTTAAAGACCTGACAAATTCAAGCACCACAGTCTTTCCTGAGACATAGCCAATAACCATTAGTACACACATCAATTTTTAAAGAGAAATAAGGTTTTTAAAGCATCTTTTCAGTGAAAAACATTCAGACTTACCTGTGTTTTCAATTGGACAATTAAATATTAAGTGATATAAAGAAACTGCTAAATAAATCCAAGCATTCAAAATTTTAAAATTGATTAATTTACATCAGTCAGGCTTACAAAAATTAAAAGAGCTGTAAAATTTATTTGTGGCAAGAATTTAGAGATAATGGTCCATAGATAGCAGTCTATAAAAATGTGGACTTACATGGCTCATTTGGAAAGCTAATTTGTGACCCTCACTCATTCCCCTGGTTATATCACATCAAAATAGAAGCAAGTGAAAGTTTCTAGGATGTGTACTGAAGAATTGATTGTAGTGCTAAAATATGGAAATAAAGCACATGCCCATAAATACAGAAAATGCTCTAAAATGATGATACAGCTGTACCAAGTATTCTCATGTGACTATTAAGAAGATTAAATTAGAATTATAACAGTTGATTGATTCCACAAGGTCTTATTGAGTAAGAAAACAGCACTAAGCATATAATATATGATATGATCCCATATGTTTGATTATAATTATACAAGCATAAATAAAAATATTAAAGGCACATTTCAGGAGTGAATAGGAGTGGACAGAGTGGTAATATTGATAGAGAAAAAGCAAGGAGACAAATAGAAAAAGACAAAAAAAAGGAAAATGAACATAATATACTGTACATTATAAACTGCATAATCTAATCACATTTATGGAATATGAAGTCTGGCTCATGCAAAAAATGGAAAATTATTATTACTTGAATGCTTATTCTTTCCAGACATTTTAGTTTATTCCAGATTCATTGAGCTATTGCTATGTACTATGTGCCAAGTTCAGTGTGACACATCCACGATAAAGCAGTGAACTAGAGAGGTATGATCCCTCTTCTTAAGGGAAGTATAGGGAAATAAATGAAACAAATAAATAAGCAAATAGTCACAGTATAAATGAAATAAACATGGTTACTGGAATATATAAGTGGACAAGACACATCATATAGGGCAGTCTGAAGAACTCTACCTAGATCTGCAGTCCACAGATACATGAAAATCAAGGGAAAGTGTTCTAGGCAGTGAATTAAGGAGTTGGTAGCAGCAGTCAATTTTATGGGTCAGTTTGGTTAGGCTATTCAATCAAACACCAGTTATCTGATCAATCGCTAATCTAGGTATTACTGTGAAGTTCTTTGGTAGGTGTGATTAATGGCTACAATCAGCTGACTTTAAGTAAAAGGAAAATACCCTCAATTATCTGAGCGAGCTTGATCCAGACAATTCAAAGACCTTAAGAGCTGAGTTTTCTTTTTGCTAGAAAGAAGAAATTCCACATGTGGACTACCACATCAGCACATACACCAGTTTTCAGCCTGCCGTTTCTGACGACCTGCCCTGTAGATTCTGGATTTGTTTAGCCAGCCTTCACAGTGTAAACCAAGTTCTTGCAATAAACCAAATATACGAGATCATCTGTATGTATATATATATATATATATATATATATATATATATATATATATATATATATATATTATAGAGAGAGAGAGATCTTCTAATGATTGTTTCTCTGATGAAACCCTAGCTGATACAGGAATTCAAAAGCTTTAACATTAAAAATGAACATGGTATGTTTAATAAACTGAAATCAAGCATGTAGCTGGAGCACAGTGGGAAAAAGGAGGACTAAGTACAATAGATGGGACTTTTGTTGAATCCACATGATGCTCTTGGAGATAATCATTACAACCCCCATTTCAAAGAGAAAAAAAATAAATGTATTGAAGTTATATAACGTTACCACAAATGAAATGTCAGGTAAATGGCACAGGACTGGGATTTGAAGCCCAGATTCATCTAACTCCACAGCTCATGGTTTCCCAGTTTTTTCTTTGCTACCTCCTCATTCATATGTAGGGAAAATAATAATATGACAATGATAGAGTAAAAGAGAACCAGTGTGGTTGATTCATAAAGCTAAAGTTAGGTTCCAAACCTGTTTCTTCATCCCTATTTCTTCAAAGGTCATTGTCACTTGGTTATATCACTACTATTATTCTTCATTTCTGTCATTTATCCAACAGTTTTCCTATACATTACAAATCTACAGTCGTCTTATGTGCCTTCAGCATCCAGATTGGTTTCTCTCAAGGACCATATTTCCTTGACTCTCTGAACCCCAATGAAGCAGCTACAAGTCCATTCCATTCCCCCCATAGCCTGAGCTCTGTCCTCTCCATTCCAACTATGAAATCTCAAAATTATCTCACTGACAACTTTCCGGCTCTTTCACTCTGTGCCTTAGGCTCATCAAATACCACAGTCCCAGATCCCTCTAAGGCAGCGGTTCTCAACCTTCCTAATGCTGCGGCGACCCCTTAATACAGTTCCACATGTTGTAGTGACCCCCAACCATAAAATTATTTTCGTTGCTACTCTATAACTGTAATTTTGCTACTGTTATGAATCGTACTGTAAATATCTTTTTGTTTTCCGATGGTCTTAGGCGACCCCTGTGAAAGGGTCATTCGACTCCCAAAGGGGTCGCCACCCACAGGTTGAGAAACATAGCTCTAAGTGTCCTGTCACTAATGTATCAACCTTTCCTATACTTCTTGTCTTTTTATATGCAGATGAGGTTTCCCAAAATGCCCTTTTGTTTCGTTTTAGCATGAGTCTCCTATTCTACCCAAGTGAGTATAATAGCAGGTCTGGAGCCATTTAACTGTGTGCACTCTCAGCTGTTGCAGACAAATTACCCAAACTTTCTAGTCCAGACTCCTTGATAGAATTTTCTGTAATGATGGAAATTTCCTATATCTATGCTGTCTAATAGAATGCACACCAGTCACTGTGAAGCACTAAAAAATGTGACTAGTGCATCTAAGGAGCTGAATTATTATTTTAATTAATGTAAATTTTAATCTAATTGATACATTCATACTGGTTACTGTTCCAGACAGCACATCTCTAGGCTGATGTTATCACACATTTGTGGTTCTAACCTAAGCGGGATTTCAACTGGAGGCCACAAACCTTGTTATTTCCCTTCGTAGCTTTCTCTCCCAATCTTCACAGCTCTAGCTTAGAGCCGGGCTTTCCCAAGTTCTTTAAACTTAACCTCCAATTTCTTCCTCACTCTTAATAAATGACTTTAACCTTTTAACACACAAATACTGCATTAAGTTATTACCACAAACACCATGGACTTACTTCGCACACACCAATCTTTATTTTTTTTTTCTATCAAGTCACACTGGATAAAAGGTCCCTAAATACTCTCAAAAAATAATTATTCCATATGTGGCCTGGGGCTTTTTCAAATTTTCTCATTATCAATTAGCTCCGTTTCCCCCTATCTGTTTAACTTATTTCACTCAGGAGCCTTTTCCTAATATTTTCCATACTCAATTTTCTTGAAAACAATTTCTTTTAACTCCAACCCACATCCCACTCTCACATTCTTTCTTATTTTAAAATGAACAGTCAAAATTTGCAAAGTAAATTATTTGCCAAAGAAATCAATCTTTTTCAACCTTACTACGTATCACTAGATATTTGACAAAGCTCCAAAACTTACCTCAACTTCTTGTGTTCTTCTCACTCTGCTTTTCAGATTCTCCTTCCTCTGCTTGTTCATTAAAAGTTCCTCTGGGTTCTATTATTAGCTCTCCCCTGTTCTCACTCTTAGCTTTTTGAGGAGCTTCAAGTAATGCTTCCCCGCTGTTGTAGACTACCCCTCTCAAATCCCTTTTCACTGACAGACTTGTAGCCCAGCTGTGATGAGCCAACTCCTGAGACCTCCGGAATGTACCTCAGCTGTGGAGAATCACCTCTCCTGAGGTCTTACCCTGGGCAACGCTTGCTGCGGAGCTCCCAGGTAGGGTGGGGCTTTGTAAGGCCTCATCACCATGCAGCTGCTTCTACCTAAGCCTACTGCTTTCATATACACAGAGTTACAAGATATAATGGAAGAGAAAAATCTCTATAAAAGAGCAATAAAAATATGCGATGCCAGGGAACTAATTTTTTTTTTTAACGTTCTACATCTGTATGAGGAAAAATAAACAGTACTGGGAGGCTCATGAGTATTATTTAAACAAACGAAACGTTATACTTTGCATTCTTTGTTCACAAATGTTTACTTAACATAATAAAGAAGATGCTTTGTTGATTTATTTCTCTGAAATAGATACCCCAGTACAACTTAAATAAAATTTACTTAAGGAAATACAGTGAGAATTTATCAAAATTGTCAACACAATCCCAATGCAAAAAGCTCTTGCTTCATTGAGGAATGTGTTTTTTATACATAATTCAACCTCAATATAATTGTCAACAAGCTAGTTGTTTTTTTCTCTTACAACAAATATAAATAATAAAGTTTGTATGGAAAAATAAACACTGAAGAAAAATTTAATAAATTCCTTAAAAAAAGGAGCGTCATAAGGGGGTACTGGACAGCTGGATGGTCTATATATCAAAACATGCTATTGATGTCCTTACAGGACTCTGGCTACTATTGATTTGACCTTGTATCCTAGATACAAGTAAATGCATTAACTTTTGTCAATTCTTTGGGTTCTCTATATTTAAAAAAGAAGATCCATGAATAGATTCATTTTAATTTTTTCCTTTACAATCTATATTTTATTTATTTTATTGTTTTGCATCATTGCAGTGGTTTGAAATTCCAGCATGATGCTGAATAGAAGACTAATTCATGCCATCTTCCTGAATTTAGGAAAAAAGTATGCTCTTTATTATATTAAGGTCATTCTCTTCTATGCATTGTTTGCTAAGAATATTTGTCATGAATGAGAGATTTTTTTCAAATGCTTATTTTGCATTAATTGAGCTGATCACATGGCACTACTTCTTTAGTCTATTACTGCAGAAAATTACACTAATTGTTGAATATTGAACTGGTTTTGCATTCTTGGGATAAACCCTACTTCATGGTGATGTACTATGCCATGTGTATATTGCTAAATTTAATATGCTAATATTTTGGTGAGGATTTTTGCATGTTCCCTTTTATTTTAATGTCTCTGTCTGGTTTTGGTATTAAGAAAATGTTGGCTTTATAAAGTGAGTTGGGAATTGTTTATCCCCTTTCTAGTTCTGGAAAATATTGTTAAGAATTGGTATAATTTCTTCCCTCCCATCAGCTGCAGTGAGTTTACTGGTGCCTTAATGCAGCTGTTTTTATTGTTTTCTCTCTGCAGATTAAATCTTTTATTCTGGATGGGAGATAGAGGAGATGTGATCTGGGCAAAGTTTTAGGAGTTAATGCTGTCCTACTTCACTACCCAATATCAGAAGAGTGTTCTGGAATTCTCCCTGATTTTTTTCCTGTTATTTCTTGGTCAGGTTCTGGAGAGAAAGCCTGCAAAAGCTGTGAGCTCCTCATGTCTGCAGCCCCAATGGGCTTCCCATAGTAGTGTAGCCCATACTTGATCTTTCACAATTTGTTAAAAAAATGTAACCTGTTTTTCTTGTCTACTCCAGGTATGCAAATGAGAGTCCTGTTTCTTCTGCCTGGGGCCAAGGTGTCAGGTTACTTAATTCCACTACAATCTCAGTCTATGATGGGTTTGAGACATCATAATGTGCAGTTTACACAGGTTTATCAATGTTGTATAGATAAAAGTAAACCTCTTTCCAGCTCTCTACATCTTTGGGTTGAAATTCAGCGCTTTAAAGAAATCTGGCCTTTAAATTTTTCCTCAACATTTTATTTATGGAAATATGTTAAGAACTCATAAAAATCATCAAAACAAATTCCATGCAAAAATATTTTGCTTCTCTGATTAATCCTATACAAAATCACTAAATTAAAAGTTTCCCTAAGATTGAAGTAGGTTTTTAATCTATTAAATTTCAAGTTAACTGAAAGAATAAAAGTTTAAGTGATTTTGAAAGTGTTTTTATTATGTTTAACGCTTATACTTTAATATTTTGTAAGACATTACACATGTATTGCATATAATGCAAATGTTAAAATCCTGAACATTAAACCCTGATTATAGGGTGGGGGGTTGTTACTTTGTGAGGGTGAAAAGGGTAACTATTGCATTGTTCTGTACACCTGAAACTAACAATAAATAAATTAAAAAAAAAAAAAACCCTGATTATAGACAGAATAGTTTTAGTTCTTTATAAACAGAAACTATCCATTAAATATGTAAGTCTCTAGCTTATAATTCACTTCCTTAATTTTCTGGGAAGTTCATTATTTACAAAAATTGAGTACAGCCTCTTACATGTCTAAAACGTTTTTAGTCACATAACTTAGCCTAGTGTGAATATATATTAAGACATTGATTTATTGTTTATTTTTATCTATATCATGCCATATTACATTATAATATATTGTATTAACATTTTCCTTTTCCCAATTCAAGAATTTAAGTGACGAGATATAAAGCAAAAACAACTTGTGATTCTTCCTTGCTTTTTTAAATCTAAAATCCCAAACCTGTGTCTAGGAAGGAGCATTTGAGTAGCAAAGAATATTTATTGGGCTGTCGGAAAAGTCATGATGCATGTTTGCAACAGATGGCACTAGTTCATTTTTGGAAGTACTAGAGTCATTTGCATGTATGTTATTGCTATGTTATTTGACAGGTGACAGTTATAGCTTCGTTCTAAAAAAATTGAGCGATTTGGCTGTTTTGGAGATTTTACAACAAGTTGAAGAGAAAATACCAAATTGTGCATTTTTGCCATATTTTATTGTTTTACTTCCATAAAGGAAAGAACGCGTGTCAAGCTTGTGAAAAGTTGCATAAAGTTTACGGTGACAAGGCTCTTCAAGAAAGTCAGTGCCAATGATGGTTCAAGAAATTCTGTGCTGGTGATTTTGATCTCAGCAATGCCCCTTGCTCAGAGAGGCCCACAGAAGTTGATGATGACAAAATAAAGGCATTGATCGAGTCCAACCCACGTTACATGACACGAGAGATTGCAGAAACATTGAACATCCATCATTCAAGCGTTCACGGCCCACCTGAAGAAGCTGGAATGTGTAAGCAAGCTCAACATTTGGGTTCTGCATGAACTCAAAGAAGTTCATATAAACATCAGCAGTATGCTCATTAAACATGAGGAAAACAATCCTTTTTTGAAGCAACTTGTAACTGGTGAAGTGAAGTGGATTGTTTACAATAATCAGGTGTGCAAACAGTCTTGGTCCCGATGTGATGATTTGCCTCAAACAGCATTCAAAGTAGACATTCATCAGAGGAAGGTTGTGCTCTCAGTGTGGTGGGACTTTAAAGGTGTCATGTTTTTCAAGCACCTACCAAGGAAACAAATAATCAATTCAAATGTGTACTGTTGGCAATTGGACAGTTTGAATGAATCCATCATCCAGAAATGTCTAGAGCTCGTTAATTATAAAGGAGTTGTGTTCCATCACAACAACGGGAGACCACACATAAGTTTGGTCACCCATCAAAAATTATTTGGCTTGGATGGGATGTGTTGCCACACCCACCATACTCTCCTGACCTTGTGACATCAGGTTTCCACTTGTTTTGCTCTCTATAAAACTCCTTGTGTGGTATAACGTTAGGTGAGGCTGTAAATCAGCACCTTGTTCGGTTTTTCGCAAATAAAGACAGGTCCTTCTATGAACGAGGAATTGTGAAGCTCACTGAAAGATGGCAAACGGTTATGGAACAAAACAGGCACTATATCACTGATTGATCTTTCTTCTTTATATAAATAAATGACCTTTGAAAAATAGACAAAATACATCATAACTTTTCCAACAACCCGTATATCTGTATCTCCATCTCCTATGTATCTACCATCTATCTATCTGTCTATCTATCTATCTATCTATCTATCTATCTATATATCTATCTATCTATCTAATCTATCTGTCCTGTGAGCAGGCATAGCAAGTATAGGTTCCCCAGTCTGGGTTTGGGTCAAACAAAGAGCTATGGAGCAAGCAGAAATGTAGGGTGAAAAAAAGGGTAAAAGGGAATGAAACAAACTGAACCATGTTCCCCAGAAGTGCTAAGTGAATGCTTTAAGTTACCTGAACTAGGTGGTTTCACACCAGTGAGTCAAAAGAGTTTGTAGAAAAATGCCACATGTTACACCAGACAAAACCTCAGGTAGTCTTGTGAGGTTTCCCCTGTGGCTCTTGAAACGGGAGCCTCCAACAGGTGCTGGATCTGAGCATTCATGTTGGCTATCATGATTTTCTAAATGATATTCTCTGTAATATTAATATATCATCTATATCTCACATTGTGTGTTCACTACCCAGAATCAGTTCTTCCATCACCATATATTTGACCAAATTGTATACTTGAAACTTATATAATTTTACTAACCCATGTAACCCCAATAAATTTAATAAAGTTTTAAATAAATAAATAAATGATATACTCTGCAGATAAACGGCCTTTGCCTGTGTCTCAGCTCCTTGAAATGTCTTTCTGAATTTTGACACCAGCCTGTTAGTGGGACCATGACACCCTGCAGTTATGCAGTGGGGTAGGTTTTCAAAATAGATATTAATTTGCATGTTATAAAATATAATTTTTACATGCAGATTCATATGATCCATGTGACATGGCTTATTTCAATCTACTAGAATTCTAATGCTTGGAATGACTCTAGCCATTGAAGAGAATAGAGGACATTTACAAGTGACTGACATTATGTTTCTCATAAGCCTGAAAAGATGTGAGTTTACAGTTAAAATTATTTTGAGTTTTAGGAAATTAAGTTATAATTTCTGATCCTCTATTTCTAAATGTTGCTCTATTAAAACAAAATAAAACACTATTATTTATTTTGGTTTATATTAGTCACTTATCTCGTTGTTCTATTATTTTCTCCCTACAGGCTTTCCTTTTGTCACTCCAAAATAGAACTTTAAGAGAGCAGAGAGAAGATGAAAGAAAAATTAAATATTTGTCATCTTTCCAATGATATTATTAAGTTTCTCCTTAGCCACATCACTAAGTAATTTCAACAGTTTTCTCAACTTCTTGCAGTGACAGAAATTGTTTTTTTAAAGCTGTCATTGCTTTTCGTAATATAGATTGATAGCAATGTTTTTTATTCATTTTCACATTTTTGAACAGCATTTTATTTTTGTACTTTGTAATGCCTGCACCTTAACTGCCAGTTTGGAAATATAAATATTAATAATGGTGGCTGATTTGTACTTTCTATGGTCCAATAGAACATCATAAAAATGTAGATTAGAGAACATAACTTAAGCATATCATTTAAAACTAATTTTAAAAATATTGGTTATCAATAAAATAGGAACATAAACCCAGGTTATTAATTTAAAGGGTATTTACATTTATGTGCAATATTTTATTTCTTTTATGTATTAAAACAAATTGGACAGGGGAATAAGAGGTCCAAATTTCCAGGTATAAAATAAATAAATCATGCAGATGTAATGTACAGCATGGAGAATATAGTCACCAATATTGTGATAGCATGGTACGGTGTCAGTTGCTGGACTTACAAGTATAGCGATCACTTCTTTAGATATATAAATGTTCAACAACTATGGTGTTGTTCACCTGAAGTTAATATAATGTTGTATGTTTTATATATATATATATATATATATATATATATATATATATATATATAATCTTTAAAAAAACAAATAGAACAAATTGGAAATAGTATTTTTATCATGGCATGGTAATGGGAGTATATAGCTTTTGATATATTATTATGTGAAATATTCTGTATATTTAAAATGTGACCAGCCAAGTGGCTCAGTTGGTTAAGAGCGCGAGCTCTGAGCAACAGGGTCGCCGTCTTGATTCCCACATGGTCCAGTGAGCTGCGCCCGAGCTGAGCTGCTGCTGAGCTGGAGAGAGGGTGTGCTCTTAGTAGCAAGGTTGCTGGTTCAATTCCTATATGGGATGGTGAGCTGCGCCCCCCACAACTAGATAGAAAGCAGCAACTGGACTTGGAGCTGAACTTGCACCCCCCACAACTAAGATTGAAGGACAACTTGACTTGGAGTTGATGGGTCCTGGAAAAACAAAATGTTCCTCTTCTTCAATTCTCCAACACTGTTCCCTCCCAAATTCCACAATAAAAAATATATATATTTAAAAATATTTAAAATGAAGAGGGCATCATAAACTAATAAGGAGACATATAGATCTTAGGATGCTACTTGCCATATATTTTCCAAAGGAGTCCTGATTTTAACTTGCTGTTCTATTGTCTGATCATGCATTAAAATGCTTTCCCCAATTTTTATAACAGCTTTATCGAGGTATAATTCCTATATCACACATTCATCCTTTTAAAGTGTACAATAAAGCGTTTTGTTTTGTTTTTTAATGCATCCACAGTAATTCAACCATCACCTCTATCTATTTTAGAATATCTTTTATCACTCTCTTCCTTTGGCAACTGATAATCTATTGTCAGTCTACATACCATATTCTGTGGGCCTTCTATGACTGGCTTCTTTAAATTGGCATGTTTTATGGGTTATTCATGTTGTACCTAGTGTCAATAACTCTCCCCTAACCCTTGTAGATTTAGGATTCATAGCCCTAGTATAGACACTCAAAATAGGACAAAATCACATGTGTAAGTTTATCTTCAGTATTAGAGGAACAGTGTAGCTAAAATGTAGTCATTAAAACTACTCATAGGGCTGGTCGAGTGGCTCAGTTGGTAAAGAGCTCACTCAAGAGTGCGAGCTCTGAGCAACAGTGGTTCGCTTCCCAGCCCGAGCTGAGCTGCCAATAGGTGGCAGGATGGCTCAGCTAAAAAAAAACAAAAAAAAAACTACTCATGATTTAGGTGTTGTTGGTTACTGGCACTTATTATTTACTGTAGCTTTTTTGGGTGGTGGGATGGGGACTATTGTGGTTTCTTGTGTTACCATTGTTTATATTACTTGTAATAGTTTTCCAACCCTTTTCTCTCTCCTTTCCCTAGATAATATGTCATGTGCATTTAAATATATACAGATTCATACTCTCTACTCTAAAAATGTTATAGTTGTATTTATTAACTTCTCATCTTCACTTTATACATCTCTATCTTTATTGTCATCTATATAATGAATGTACCCATATTAGAACCTGTTCCTATTCTATAGTTAAATAGAGTTTTCATTCATTTTTCAGACTTTTATCTTATGTCAAGTGTGTGACAAGTACTGAGTGAAATTCTGGGGACATTATTATAAATGAAATATAATATCTGACCTCCTAAGAACCAGAGTTTTCTGAAGAATAAATTTGGAAACTAATAATTTTAACAGTGTGACAATTTCCATAATAAATGATTGACCATCACATGATAGGTGATCACTTTCAAGGATAATATTGAATCACATTGGAATCATATGTAGAGTTTTGCTAAATAAATGTGTGTGGTTGTAATAAGATAATTTTGAGAGAAATAACACTGTACCTAAATATAATGAAATAAAAAAGGATGTATTCTGACAATTTGAAGTCTCTAAGTCTGAATTATTGTCCCAAGGCCTTAGGACAGGGATACTGTACTCAAGAGAGAAAGTTATAGAAGGAAGATAGTGCTATTAAATGTGTGCTAAGGCATTCCCAGGGGAACATTTATTAAATTGGCCCTTTTACCTCAAGGCTTGACTAACATAAAACAACTATTATTCCTGCTTTTATCACTTCTGGACCCATAATATGGCCATTCATTGACCTTTCTTCTTCAGAGCTATTCTTGGTATTTTTTAGTCTGTTTTTCATAGTATAAACAGTTTTGCTTTGTTAAGCTTTGAGTGCTCATGTTACGCTAGGCTCCATAAGTATTTTACAGTCATTATTTTAGTCAGCTGTCAGTCTGTTATTGGACTGTTTGCATCAAACCTCTATGAAGGCTTTTAGAAAAATAGAACTGCAGGTGTCACCCTGGAACTTTTGATTCAATAAATCCAGGATGGTTTTGGAATTTGTGTCACTGTTTCTGGTCATAAAGAAAGGTAACCCTCTATTAGAAAGGTGTCATTTTCCATATTTCAGAAATTTCCAAGTTGAAATAAATTAAGATTAGGAGCCTTCCCATAGCCACATTACCTAGATCAGAGGTGATCCAGCTCACTACCTGTTTTTATAAATAAAGTGTTTTTGGAAGACCCCTATCCTTATTCATCTACCTAATGTCTATTTCTGCTTTGACATTTCAGGCATGCCTAGTTTTATTGTGTTTCACTTTATTGAGCTTCACAGGTGTCGCATCTTTTGCAAATCAAATGCAAGACCTTCCACGAGCAACAGGATTACAACTTGCTTTACTAAGATGCTCACTTTATTGTGGTGGCCTGGAACTTAACCTATAATATTTCTGAGGTATGCCTATATAATGGCAGAACTGAGCAGTTGTGACAGAGATCATATGACCCATAAAGCCTGAAAAATTCACTATCTGGTCTTTATGTGTCTATATATTGGCCATAATTCCTAAATCAAAAATTGGGGAAAAACGGTATATTTCTCTTTGCTCCTTAGCTTAGTTTCCTTAACTTATTTATAGTAGCCCTTCTCATCCAAAGGATAATATGTTCCAAGAACCCCACTGGATACATGAAACTGTGGATAGGACTGAACCCTATGTATACTATGTTTTTGCCTACACATACATTCCTGTGCTAAAATTTAATGTATAAACTAAGCACAGTAAGAGATTAACAGTAATTAATAATAAAGCAGAACACTTACAACAGAGGACCTAAGATGGCAGAGTAAACACCGTGCTTGCCTCCTCCTGAGACCACATTAAAATTACAACCAAATTATAGAACAATAAAGCTGGAGAACCATCTGAAGTGTAGCTGAACAGAAGTTTTATAACTAAGGATGTGAAGAAGTAGCCACATTAAAACATGTAGGAGGGGCTGAGACAATGAACAAGTGGTCCCACACTTACATGTGGCTTACATGAGTGCCAGGGACTGAGTGACCCATCCAGAGCTGTAACGGAGAGGCTGGTGCAAGGCACACTCTCTGGCTGCGTCCTTATCAAGGCTGGCCTAGCACCTCAGCATACAGAGGAGGTTTCCAGCACCAGCAGGTGGTTTCAATACATTGGGTACTAAACATCTTGAGACCCGATGCATTGGTTGCTAATAATCTGCAGCTGACGCAGAGGACATTCCCTGCCCAAGGCTATCTCTTCCCCTTTCCTGCGCCCACATAAGCAAGGCTATATAAGTAAAGCACGGCTGCTAGACTGAGTCACTGTTCTCCCATCAGTAGACAGCTGTCCACCTAGACCCCGCTTTCAAGTATTTCCTTGTCTGTCTGTCTCAATCCTCTGTCGCCCCTACTCCGACCCATTTGACTAGTCACGCTGGATGTGGTAGTTGAGAATCAGGAGGGATATCTCAGCTGCAGAGGTACCTCCCCCTCCTGCCTGCCCCAGAAGAATAATAGCACCACAGACCTATCCTGGGTACCACAGCCCTGAGTACCACTGCCAGGAAGAGGAGCCCCACAACACCTGGCTGTGAAAAACAGTGGAGATTCCAACAATCAGGGCAGGTCAGAAGGCTGAGGGAAACGCAGATGTCTTCTTAAAAGGCCATCACACAGACTCACTCTTTTGCAGGCACTCTCACTGGGTGAGGGGACAGTGACTCAGGAGACATCAGAGACATACAGGGAGAGACTGAGTTGTGTGGCTTCAAGGCAAGGACTGGTAGGACAGTTGCCATTTAATCTACATTAACCTGGTGAACACTTGTCCCACCTGGTGACTCCTTAAGACCCTGCCTCACCCAAATCATGTACCACAGGAGGCTCTATCAGTGGCACAGACATCCTTGGTTCACAGTGTGGCCTCTTCCATGTGCCTCCAAGTACAGCACAGGCAGCAACCAACCATGAATCCTTTGTAGCTCTTACTAGAAGTTTCCCATTTGGTCACAGGGAGTGGGTGACCCGGGCCTGCACTGGAGCCCCTCCCAGAGGCCCCAGAACCAACAAACCTAGAGGTTGACTTCAGACCACAGCAGAGCACCACCCAATTACCCCCAAGCAGCAAACCTGAGGGCAGCCCCAGCAGACACCAGAGCCCACAGGACCAAACCCCGCTTTGTGGGGTAAGCCCCCCACAAGGCAGCCTGTGAGAGGGGGACATTGCCAAACCCTAAGCCAGTCAGCCTGAGGGTCAATTCCACCCACTGACATTCCAATATCAACCAAGGCGCAACTATAACAGGAGGGCACACACAATACACACAAGGGACATTCCTTGAATACCTAGTGCAGGTGAACAGAGAGACTGCACCACTGGGTCCCATAGGACACCTACTACATAAGGCCACCTGGCCAAGACTGAGAGAAGTAGAAGATCTACCTAATACATAGAAACAAAAACAGAGAGGCAGCCAAAATGGGAAAACAAAGAAATATATTTCAAAAGAAAGAATAGGAGAAAACACCAGAAAAAGAACTAAACAAAATAGAGGCAAGCAACCTGACAGATACAGAGTTCAAAACAATGGTTATAAGGATGCTCAAGGAACTTTGTGAGAGTTTGACAAAGTATAGTAAGCATAAAAAAGGATATAGAAACAACAAAAAAGAACCAGTCAGAAGTGAAGAATACAATAACTAAAATGAAGAATGTACTAGAAGGAATCACCAACAGGTTTGATGAAGCAGAGATAAAATTAATGATTTATAAGACAAAGTAACAGAATTGGAAGAGCAAAGAGAATTTTTTAAAAATGAGGATAGCTTAAGAGAACTCTGGGAAAACATCAAGTGTAACAACATTTGCAGAAGGAGAAGATAGAAAGTAAGGATTGAGAACCTATCTGAAGAAATAATGACTTAAACTTATCTAACCTGGCAAAGGAAATTGACATACAAGACCAGGAAGTGCAGAGAGTTCCAACAAAATGAACTGAAACAGGTCCATACCAGGACACATTGTAATTAAAATGACACAGTATAAAGACAAAGACAGAATCCCAGAAACAGCAAGAGAAAGAAAACTAATTACTTACAAGAGAGCTTCCATTAGGTTGTTAGCTGATTTGTCAAGAGAAACTTTGCAAGAAAGAAGGAAGAGGCATGAAATAATCAAATGATGAAAAGCAAAGACCAACAATCAATACTACTTTACTCAGTAAAGCTATCATTTAAAATTGAAGGAGAGATAAAGAGCTTCAGGGGAAAAAAAAGCTAAAAGAGTTCATCACCACCAATCCAGTATTACAAGAAATGTTAAACGAACTTCTTTAAGATGAAAAAAAAGAAAAAAGAATAAAAATATGAATAATAAAATGGCAATAACTACATATCTATCAATAATTACTTTAAATGTAAATGGATGAAATCCTCCAATCAAAGGACATAGGGTAACTGAATGGATAAGAAAACAAGATCTATACATATGTTTATACATATACAAGAGACCAAATTCAGATTAAAAGACACTCACAGACTGAAAGTAAAGGGATGGAAAAAGCTGTTTTAAACAAATGGACATGAGAAAAGAAAGCTGAGGTGGCAATACTTATATCAGACAAAATTGGCTTTAAAACAAATGGTATAATAAAAGACAAACAGGAACATTACATAATGATAAAGGTATTAATCCAACAAGAAATTATAACCCTTGTAAACATGTATGCATCCAACATATGAGCACCTAAATATATAAAGCAAATATGGACCAACATAAAGGGAGATTTCAACAGAAGTACAATCATAGTAGGGAACTTTAAAACACCAATGGACAGATCGTCCAGACAGAAAACCAATAAGGAAACAGTGGATTCAAATGACAGACTAGATCCAATGGAGTTAACTGACATTTTTAGAGCAATTCACCAAAGCAGCAGAATATACATTCTTTTCAAGTGCACATGAAACATTTTCCAAGGTAGAACCATGTCAGGCCAAAAAACAAATGTCAATAATCATATCAAGCATCTTCTCTGATCTTAATGGTATGAAACTAGAAACCAATTACAAGAAAAAAACTGAAGAACACACAAACACATTTAGGTTAAATAACATGCTACTAAACAATGAATGAGTCAACAATGAAATCAAGGGAAAAAACAAAAGATATCTTGAGATATATTAAAATGAAAAAGTAATGACCCAAAATATAGTATATGGGAATAATTAAAAGCAGTCCTAAGAGGGAAATTCATAGCAGTAGAGGCCTGCCTCGAGAAACAAGAAAAATCTTAAATAAACAATCTAATCTTAAAGGACCCAGATAATTATAGCAAATAAAGCCCAAAGTGAGTAGAAGAAAGGAAATAATAAAGATCAGAGTGGAAATAAATGAAATAGAGTCTAATAAAATTATACAAAAGATCAATGAAATCAGTTTCTTTGAGAAGATGAACAAAATTTCATCAAGATAAAAAAAAAGAAGAAAGAAAGTATCCCCAAAAATAAAATAAAGGAGAAGTAACAACTGACACCACAGAAATACAAAGGATCATGAGAAAATATTATGAAGAGTTATATGCCAACAAATTAAGCAATGTGGAATAAATGGATAAATTCCTAGAAGCATTCAATCTTCCAAAATTACATCAAAAGAAACAGAAAATCTGAACTGTTGGGAGCCGTCTCAGAGTACTGAGACCCTAGGTTGACTGCAGGTGGAGAACGACAGGTGGCTAAAGACCCCCAAGTTCTGTGTGCTGAGAAAAAAAAACTATAAAGCTGCTTGTTAGCTGAATAGCAAAAAAGGGAACTGCTAAAATAAGTAATCCAACAACGCTTAGCTCACCTCCTGTGTTTTGGAAAAGCAGAAGTTTCTAAACCACAACCACCAGACCCTCAGATGTTATTGTCTATGGACTTACGAACTTCGAGACTTCCTACCATGGACTTATGAACTCTTGGGACTTTTCCATCATGGACTTGCTGACAGTTGCTATTTATCTTAAGTTTCACTTCGCTTAAAATGAATTATTAGTTTATGCTATATGATCACGTAATCTATTACCAAGACAATATCCCATACCCAAACTCCTAAGTCAGGAACATTGGTTCCTCCTACCCCAAAACCCCCCTAACAAACCCCTATGCTTAGATAAGATTTATTCCTGGTAAAAGAGGAACTTGCTCTCTATATAAGCACTATGTCTTTTAATAAAATTTGTCCTGATTGCCATCCGCAGTCAGTGACCCTCCTAATCCCAACTTTGGTGTCTATGCCATTCTTTCATTTCTCATTTCCTCGTGCCGATCAATCCTGCTCAGGGACTGTTCGGTGGGTTCCTGGCCTGATCATCCAGGGGCCACGGGTGTCAGGCCGGCTCCTGACACTGAACCAACCAATTACTACTAATGAAATTGAATCATTAATCAAAAAACTCCCAACAAACAAAAGTCCTGGACTGGATGACTTCACAGGTAAATTTTACCAAACATTCAAATAAGAATTAACACCTATCCACCTAACACCTATCTGAAACTCTTCCAAAAAGGTAAAGAGGAGGGAAAGCTTCCCAAGGTCATTTTACAAGGCTACCATTACCCTGTTTCCAAATTCAGACAGACACTACAAAAAAGAATTATAGGCTAATTCCTGATGAACATAAATCCAAAAATACTCAACACAATATTAGCAAACCCAATACAGCAATGCATTCAAAAGATCATACACCATGATCAAGTGGGATTTATTTGGGGATGCAAGTTTTGTTCAATATCCACAAAGCAATTAACGTAATATGCCAAACAAATGAAAAATAAAAATTGTATGATCATATCAATAGATGCAAAAAAAGCACTTGACAAAATCTAGTATCCATTTATGATAAAAACTTTCAGCAAAGTGAAAATAGAGGAAGCATACCTCAATATAATAAAGGACAAACACACAGCTAACCTCGTACAAAATTGGAAAAAGCTAAAACTGTTCTCCTTAAGATCAGGAACAAGACAAGGATGCCTTGCTTTCACTGCTTTTATTCAACATCATACTGGAAGTCCTAGCCACAGCAACCAGACATGAAATATAAATAAGAATCCAAATTGAAACGTAAGGGAGAAGTAAAACTCTCACTATATGTAGGTGGCCTGATACTATATAAAGTAAAAACGAAAGATTCCACCAAAAATTATTAGAACGGATAAATTAATTCAGTAAAGTAGCAGGGTAAAAACTTAATATTCAAAAATCAGTTGTATTCTTAAATATCAATAATGAAAGGTCAGAATGAGAAATTTAAAAAAATAATCCCATTTACAATTGCATAAAAAAAATTACTTAGGAATAAATTTAACCAAGGAGATAAAAGACCTGTACTTGAAAACCATAAAATACTGGAGAAAGAAACAGAAGAAGATAAAAATAAATAGAAGCATATACCAATCTCATGAATAGGAAGAATTAATATAGTTAAAATGTCCATACTACCCAAAATAATCTATAGATTCAATGCAATCATATCAAAACACCAATGGCATTTTTTTTAATTGGGGAATTGGGGGGATGGGAACAGACAAGTTGCTGTCGTTTTTGTTCTTCAGTCTAGTTGTGGAGGACGTTGCTTCACTGGCCCAAGTTGGCACCATCATTGCGCTCTTCCCGGGCGAGGCAGATCAGTTGCCGGCTTCTGGATGGCTGCTCACTGCAGCTGCTGGCTGTTCACGCTGGCTGCTGGCTACACACGGTAGCCCATGGCAACCCACTGCCACAGGGGCTGCAGCCCACGCCATCGCCGGCGACTCACAGCAGCCCAGCTCCAGGTTGAGCTGTTGTTCAGCATCTTAGCTGTGGAGGGCAGTGTCACTGGCCCTCATATGTGAGATCCGAACCGGGGCCCTCTGGCATCCCAAGCCAGTTCTTAACCATCGCGCCACTCGGCCGGCCCCCAATGGCATTTTTCACATAACTAAAACAAATAATCTTAAACACTATATAAAACCACAAAAGACCCCAAATATCCACTGTAATGTTGAGAAAAAAGAACAAAATTGGAGGTATCACAGTGCCCAATATCAAACTATACTATTGTACAAGGCTATAGAAATCAAAACAGCATGATATTGTTATAAAAACAGACACATAGATCAATGGAACAGAACAGAGTTCCCAGAAATAAACCCACACCTCTATGGTCATTTAATCTATGACAAAGGAGGGCAACACATACAGTGGGGTAAAGACTGTCTATTCAATAAACGGTGTTAAAACTGGACAGAGACATGCAAAAAGTCTGAAACTGGAACACCTTCTTAGATAACATACAAGAAAAAATTCAAAATGGATTAAAGATTTAAATATAAGACCCAAAACCATAAAATTCCTAGAAGAAAACATAGGGAATAAATTCTCTGACATTGCTCTTAGTGATATTTTTTGGATATATCTCCTCAGGCAAGGGAAACAAAAAAATGAATAAACAAGTGGGACTACATCAAACTAAAAAGCTTTTGTACAGCAAAGAAAACCATCATCAAAAGGAAAAAAAAAGAACCTACTGAGTGGGAGAAAATATTTCCAATGACACATCTGATAAGGGGTTAATATCCAAAATTTATAAACAAACAAACAAACAAAAAACCTCATACACCGCAACACCAAAAAACAAACAAACAAACAAACAATCCAATTATAAAATGGGCAGAGGACCTGTACAGACATTTCTCCAAAGAGGACATACAGATGACCAATAGACATATGAAAAGATGCTCAAAGCCAGTAATCATCAGAGAAATGCAAATAAAATTCACAATGAGATACCACCTCACACCTGTCAGAATGGCCATTCATCAATAAATCAACAAACAACAAGTGTTGGCGAAGATACAGAAAAGAGGTAACCCTTGTGCACTGTAGGTGGGATTGTAAATTGGTGCAGTCACTATGGGAAACATTTTGGAGGCTCCTCAAAGAATTAAAAATAGATCTACCTTATGATCCATGAATTCCACTTATGGGCATTTATCCGAAAAATTCCAAAACACTAATTCAGAAAGATATATGCACCCCTATGTTCATTGCAGCACAATGTACAATAGCCAAGATATGGAAATAACCAAGTGCCCATCAAAAGATTGGGTAAAGAAGATGTGGTACATACGTATGTACAATGGAATATTACTTGGTCATAAAAATAATGAAATCTTATCATTTACAAAAACATGTGAACCTAGTGGGTATTCTGCTAAGTGAAATAAGTCAGAAAGAGACAGAAAAAGACCATATGATCTCACTTATATCTGGAATCTAAAGAACAAAACACATGAACAAACAAAACAGAAAGAGACTCATAGATACAGAGAATAAACTGATGGTTCCCAAAGGGTAGGGGGGTTGGGGAGCTGAGTGTAAAAGGTTAAGAGATGAAGAAATACAAATTGGTAGTAACAAAATAGTCACAGGGAAGTAAAATAAAGCATAGAGAATATAGTCAATAATGTTACAACTATGTATAATGCCAGGGGTGTACTAGACAAATTGGGGGGATCACTGCATAAGTTATATAAATGTCTAACTACTATGTTCTACATTTGAAACTAATATAAAATAATATTGAATGTCAACTGTAACTGAAAAAATACAAACATAATTAAAGAAACAATTACAACAATATACTATACTAAAAGATATATGAATGTGGTTTCTGTTTCTCTCTGATAACATGTCTAATAACTGAGTCAGCTACTAAGTGACTAATGGGAAGGCAGTGTATACAGCATGCGTATACTGGACAAAGAAATGATTCACATACCTGGACAAAGCAGACAAGTAGGGGATTTCATCCTGCTACTCAGAATGCTGGAGAATTTAAAATGTATGTTACTTATTTCCAGAATTTTCCATGTAGTATTTTTTGGACCGTGGTTGACCGCAGATAATTGAAACTGTGGAAGGTGAAACTATGAATAACGGGAGACTACAGTATTTACTTTACCTAATTAACAAGCTTTATATGTGACTGAGCTTCCAATATTCGATAATTGAATTGACACTACTGTTTGTAGAGATATCCATGGCACCCATTGTGTATCCATTGTCACATCTACTTTTACTCATCTACTAAATTTTAATTTTCTTATTCTTTTAACCCTCCAGAAAATTGGCTTTGGTTTCTTATATTATTAAGAATACTGGCTGAGGTCATTAATCATTAATTATCTTTCTTTTATGAAAAATATTAATGATGATGACAACTACCAATATTTAATGAGCATTGACTATGAGCCAGCCATATTTATTATTTTTGCAATTATTTCAATAACTTCATAATATAGGCATATTTAATATACTCATTTTTATAATTTTAGAGAAGTTAAATTATTGTTAGAACCAGGATTTCTATCCAGGCAGGGTGAGTCCCAAAGCACCCCCCATTCTTAATGATTCTATTTATCATTCCATTTTTTCATATTCTTATTTGAAGAAATATCTTTCCTTCTTTTTTACATAAATTCCTTCACTCATGTTCTGAATCCCATGCACTCTACTAGAGCTTGTATAATTTGATTTGAGTAACCTAACACCTTGAATTATACTCTCATGAATTCTTACTGGCAGAATCTATTCCAATGACTGATTTCTGGAACACTGTAAGAGTTGGTTAAATGAATGAATCAAGTTCAATGTGTTTTATCTATCACTTATGCAGTTGTATGTTGTGTTAACTTCCTGTGACTGCTGTTACACATTACTACAAAGTTGGTGGCTTAAAACAACAGAATTGTATTTTCTCACAGTGCTGGAGGCCATCCATCCAAAGTCCATATTATGGGGCAGAAATCAAGGTATCAGCAGGGTCACACTGCCTTTGGAGGCATTAGAGGATTAGTTCCTGCTTTGAGCTTATGGTGAGTGTTGGCATTCCTTGAGTTGTGGCTACATGACTATAATCTTCAGTATGTTTAAAACTCTCTGCTACACCTTAACATTACTTTTTCCTCTTTTTATGTTAAATCTCCCTCTCATTTCTTTTTATAGGGATGCATGTGGTTGCACTTAGGGTTCACTGGGATAATCTCTCAAGATCCTTAACTTCAGCATATTTATAAATTTACTCATTTTGCCACAAAGGTAACCTTCACAGGTTCCAAAAATCAAGACATGGATATCTTTTCTGGGGGCATTTTTCAGCCTACCACATGTAACATTTATAATAATTCCACCATTGATATCTTTTAGTATGATGTATGAAAAATTTTAAAAATTATTTCTTTCTAATTTTATGCCACACACACTTCATTTTCATACAACCATGTTCAAGGCACTAAGATTAGCTTCACAGGACATTTTATTGAAAAATGGAGCTAAGCATAACCGAAGGAGTAGTAGAACTTGATTCTATGATAAATACCTAATTTTTGCTTATATGTCCCTGTTAAATATAGACCATGGGATAGTGTTGTTTGTGGGAATAAGAGGACCTTGAGAGACATTGAAATTGCCTCAAAAGTTCCCCTTGCATAATGTAATGTATTATTTTTTGCTCAGCCATAGATGCCTGCTATATCTTTCCTTTTGCTGTTTTCTTTCCTTGCTTTCATTCCTTTTCTTCCCGGAGAAAAATGTGGAAGCCAAATGTGGAGAAATTGGGCTTAGAATGACTGAATCAGGACACCCTAGGCAATTATAGCAGAACATTATATGTTTTAATGTGAAAATTAACATTTTGGCTTTTCTTTATTTTTCCTGCTGGCATGGAATAATTAAAACTTTCATAGTAGCATTTCCATGTATACCATTCTTCCCTTCAGGATTTGTTTGAAAGATGACTACTTGTGTTTAAGAACAAAAAAATAAAAATGTTTGCAGGTTATTTGGTTGACTGTCAATTTTTATCAAGTTTACTTTATTATCCAAAGTCTATAGTGGAAAAAAAAAGAAGACTTTTGTTTGTAAATGAGTACAGAAGAAATGGTAAAATGAGAGGGGAGGTATCCATGACGGCTTATGGGCTGTTCTCCAGAATCTTGAGGCTGGGGGCTAGGAGAGTCATCCAAGGGAAGAGTGGGGGTTGGGATTTCTAAGAAGTGCTGGCTTCATAGATCAAGAGAAGCACCACTTTAAATCACTAGATATTTTAGGTTCTCAGGAGTTAACCTGGGCAGAGGTCTTTTCCAGTGAATGCCCAACTTGGAACTCTTATCCCTTAACCCTACACTCTGGGTGTCAGCCAGTTTATCATGTCACCTGCTTCAAAGTGAAAATTCCACTCCTTTTCTATCAAAATCACACCTTTGATTGCCCAGCAGAAGGGATGTCCAGTAAGAACCAGAGCCTTTCTTAGTACCTGGCTGGCTACTAGAGATGCTGCATTTTCACCACCTCTTAGGACATGTATAAACCCAAGGGAGAAACTTTTGTCCCAGTCTTAAAAGCTTTCAATGGGGAAAACTCACTTTGAAGTCAGGATAAGATATTTACCTTTGTAAAACTAATGTTAATATCACAGTGCTAGCACTGACTTAGACCACCTTGGACATCAGACACCACAGGTGGGAGAAGAAATGAGTCCTCTTGGTTTTCTGGGGCACTTGAGATTAGGATTCATAAAACATTACCATGACAGAAGCAAAAACAAACAAACAAACAAACAAACAAACAAAATCACTAATTCATAGGCACTGAAGATCCATTAGGGTCCAAAGCATAATTTTTAAATAGCTAGTACTTTTCTCTAGGCCTTTGAATCTCAGCACCTTTTCACAGTTCTCTAATGAAAAGGAACCCAAAATATTAGCTTGCTATAAAGATGAAATAATTTAATAAACATACCTGATCCCTCACATGCCATGTCAATGCATGGTAGCTAGCATCAGTAGTTATATAATCATTAGTATATATTTTTTATGAAATTACTACTAAGGGCCGGCTGAGTGGCTCAGTTGGTTAAGAGCTTGCTCAAGAGTTTGAGCTCTGAGCAACAGCGGTTCGAGTCAGCCCGAGCTGAGCAGCCATGAGCTGCCAACAGGTGGCGGGATGGCTCAGCTAAAAAAAAAAAAAAATGAAATTACTACTATATAATAATTATTGTGGGGGTGGTGGTTCTTAGCCAAAGTCCAGTGTTCTCCAAAAACAAACTTCATCATTATCATTATACCATTTCTAAACATGTCTATCAGTATTCATCCTGTTAATTACTCAGGCAGATCTCTAGATGATAATAATGAAAAAAAAAGTTGAGAAAAACAAAACAGTTTACAAAATCTATGCATATAGCTAATAAAATATGTATATGTACAGGTACTAGAAGAGAATTTTGTTATATGAAATTACTTGCTACTGTGAGGGTCTTGAAATAAAATGTTGCTTTCTACTGTTGGGGAAAATGAGGAGTTGGAATCTCTGCTACTTTTCTTCCCCTCCAAACCTCTAAAGACACAAACACTGGGCATTACAATCTAGAGATTATGATATAGAGCCCCATCACCTGATCCTTCTCTTTCTGTACTTCTGAGGCTTAATAAAACAGTTGTCAAAAGCCATACCACAGAACATGTGAATCTGGTTAAGGAAATCTGTCAGTATTGAAGATCTTCATAAAGAAGAATATGTGTGCCCTTGTGTAAGTGTTTTCAGGCTGCTCCTCGTCTGATTTATTTTTATACTAGAGTCAGTATGATCAAATACTAGTGAAGCTGGAACGCCATGACTGTATGTGACAGCTAAAGGACTTCCTTCATTCATTCGTTGTTCTCTAAACATGAGGCATACCATTAGTGTATACTGAGTGTTATGTTGTGTAAAGTTACAGTTCTATCCCTACTGTCTCTGTTCTTTTCTTGTTGGTTTTGTTTTCACATGATCATTCTAGCTATTCTATTAATCAAAAATTTTAAAATATATTTATAGCCAACCTTATTACCAGAAACTGGATTTGTCTTGGCAACTTATGTTTATCATACAGCACAATGCCATATATTGTAGATATTCATTAAGTTATTTATCATTATGGCATAGCAAAAAATAAATAAATAACCACAGGGGCAGGTACAACTATTTTAGAATTCACAAAATCCCCTGGGGTGCCTATTATTACATTCGTGCCCCGACATAAAAGTTAACGGCAAATTTCCAACTCAATAATGGCAAAACTATTGAGACTCGAGCCTTTGAGGGTGTGAGTTTGAGGAACCCAATCAACTAAGGACCTCTGACAAGAATAAATGCAGGTTGAGGAAAATGGGTCATAAAATGAGTAAAGGGTAAAGGATTTAAACTACTCCCTAATAACCAGTTATATTAGCACATTGTTTCTTTTTATCTTCCACATTTGTCCTCATGTTTCACATAAAGAGTAATGAGTTATTTTTGCAACTATGTTTGCAACTTAGCTTAATGTTACAAAATATCCAGATGTCAATGTGACCATCATAGATGAGGAATTAAGATTTTCATGTGACTTGATATATTAATCATGTTTCTAGCTTTTGTAAACTTGATGCTTTAACATGTGCCCTACATGCATGTGCTCGGCAGACCTAGTTTTGGACGACCTGAACATATGCCTGCATCACTGTGCTTGGCCTCCTGACTCTCTTGTGCCACGCCCTTCCTCAAGAGGAGTCTTTCTCCAGGAGGACTTTTCAAATTCAAACCAACCAATCCAGAGTCCACACTCCCAACCATTTACTTCCCTTCTTGGGCTTTCACACTCTCAGTCACTACAAACCTACCCTAATCACCCCAGGACCAGGTACCAGACAATTAGGGATGGCCCCTATGCCTCAGAGCCTGAAACCAGGCAATTCTAAGCCTGACCACCCTTCTTTACCCACTCCTTCTTCAGATACCACAATTAAGGTTCTTGTCCATGGGTTTTCCCTTTACATATACCTTGTGACAAATCCTGGTGCTTCCCTATGTGCCCCTGGACCCCAGGGCATGGCAAACCCTTCCATCTTGGAAACTGTAATAAACTATCTTTTCAATGGAAATCATGATCTGTTGACCTAGCTATATCTCAAATGTTCTATTAATACGCTATAATTTAAAACAACCAGGTTAGAGGATAGTCAAATATTGTTAGTTGCATGAAACATGGTTACATCATGTAATGAGGATGATACTATTGTTGTTACTGCTAAGAACAAAGAAAAAGAATACTGACAAGCCAAACCAGTGAATGTCCCATCATTTGTCTCTTTATTCTCAGCCCACGTTTCCATCTTTCTATGATAAATTATCTTCCCAAAGTACTGCAAATTAATTAAAAAAAAGAGTTGTATATTATCTATCAGGTACTTTGCTTGGCACTGAAGATTACAGATGAATTAAGATATAATTTATGTTTGGATTACATTCTTCAGAATAAGCAATTAAAACAATATGGCTTAATATAAGTCACATAAAATGATAATAGTAAAATTGAGTTTTCAAAAGTTATAAATAGTGGGGAATTGGTTTTGTAAAATAAAAATCTTCATAATATACTTTTAGACAGTCAACATGCACACAATAAAAATCTTAACTCATTGATTCTCATAATAATCCTATTATTCTTGTACTGGGGAAACTGAGTCAAAGAGACATTAAATAATTCACCCAAGACCATAAGCAAGTCATTGGAAGTCAGTATTTAAACTCAGGCATCCTGGCCCCAGATTTCATGCCCTCATTAGAGTGTACAATATGTTTCATCTTACTTGCTTTAAACATATGTTTATTTTTAAAAATATTTATAAACAATATACAGTTACATTATTTTTTATCATGTCATCACATAATTCAACAGTAAGTTTCAAAACTACAAACAAAAATGCCAAAGGGAGAGTGTAATGCACAGTTGGATATATTATAAAAACATTATTCACTTGTATTCTTTTAATAATTTATCTAACATTGCTATTTTTTTCACAAAAATAACAGGATGTGTTCTTTTATGATCTCAGTGGTTCCATTGATGATACAATAACTATTTTAAAGTAATTTTGAGTGTTTACTATAAAACAGTCCTTGTACTACTATCTCTATAATGAAAAATCTCAATATAATTACTCATACAACTTCATGATATAATTCAAGCTATTCTTTTAGTCATTTTCTCATTTCAATATGGATAAGATAGGCTCCTTTACATTTTGGATACTAGAACATCACATGTCATATAAGCTATTTTACTCCCAATTATGAAAATGTTATAAGTTTTGCAATGAACCTTCCAAGTTTAAAGTAATAATTTTAAATCACCATGTTAGAAAGGCCATAGTTACATAAAATATATATTGTTCTAAAATACAAAATAGATTACTTTTACATACAAAGTTGTTTTTAAAGAAGAAATTGTTCCTGACAGGTTGATTTAGAAAAATATGACCTGCTTTTGTAAGAGTCATATGAGTTATTTTTCTTATTTTATGATTCTCTTATGAAAGGAAAAATTAATAGGAAAACAAGTAAACAGGAAAATAAAGTACCATACAGGTGTCATAAATTTAAAGGAATTTTTGCTAAAGTGGAGATTATATCAGACAGAAAGGAATTTCAGGGTGACTCATATTCCCAATTTTAAAAAGTAGTACTTCTAGAAAATGACATAGATCCAGAAAAATCTCTATTAACAGCTCCTTATATGGAGACATGAAGATAGATTAGAATCAGGCAAGCAAAAATACAGAAATGTTTTCCTGTGAACAGTGAAATAATTTGGAAACACATGTAGCAAGGATTCCTCTAGGGCTAGTTGAGCAGGAAAAGTGAAAGTCTGGAAGCAGGGTTTCAAGGAAAAAAGAATCCTCAGAACACCAGGGCACAATGTCTGCTTCTGACAGAAATTAAAGGCAACAGCTCATCTGGGAAACATATGTAATAAAAGAAAATCTATTCAGGGTATATCAAAGTAATATATATTTTACTCATCCAAGCCTTCTGAAAGTTACTCTTTAAAATTGTATTTAAATATATTTATTTACTTGTTTTAAAGATTTTATTAGGGAACTGGGGGAGGGGAACATGGTTGGGGAATCAGGGAAGGGGACAGATAAGCTGCTGTCCTTTTGTTCTTCAGTCTAGTTGTGGAGGACGTCGCTTCACTGGCCTATGTTGGTATTATCATTGCGCTCTTCCTGGCTGAGGCAGTCACTCTCCAGCCACTGGACGGCTGCTCACGGCAGCTCACAGCAGCTTATGCAGGCTGCCAGCCACTCATGGTAGCTCATGGCAGCCCACTGCAGCAGGGGCTGCAGCCTACTCCGTCACCCACGACTCACAGCAGCCCAGCTCCAGGTCGAGCTGTTGTTCACCATCTTAGCTGTAGAGGGCACAGCGTCAATGGCCCCCATGTGGGATCTGAACCGGGGCTCTGCTGCTCAGAGCTGGCATCCCAAGCCAACTCTTAACCAATGCGCCACTTTACCAGCCCTATTTATTTACTTTTTATCAGTGTGGTTAGTGCCCTGGGACCAACCCATATATCCTTAACAACATGTCAACCATGAAATAAGTATAGAAAATAGAGGAAGTATTTAGAAATGTTTATAGTAAAATTAACACTCATTTAATGTTATTATTACATTTTATATTTATGGATTAAAGTCTGTGCCCCCAAAATTCATAAATTGGAAGTCCTAACCACCAGTACCCAGAATGAGACCTTATTTTGAAATAGACCATATGGACATAGTTACTTAAGTTAAGTTGGGGTCAGCGGGCCATAAGACACTATGATTGGTAAATATACAAGAAGGGGAAACTTGGACACAGAGGCATGCACAGAGAGAAAATGCCCATGTGAGGATGGAGGCAGAGATCATGCTGTACTTCTACACACCAAGGATCACCCAACGTTGGTAGCAAGCCACCTGAATCTAGGGGAGTGGCATAAAACTGATTCTGCCTCACAGCCCTCAGAAGGAACCAACTCTGCTGAAACCCTGATCTCAGACTTCTAGCCCTCAGAACTGAGACAAAAATTTTCTCTTGTTTAAGCCACTCAGTTTGTGGGGTATTTTTACAGCAGCCTTACTAAACTAATAATGGGTATGATCAACAATATTTAAATTAAAAAAAATTATAACAGTAAAAGACACATTGCCCTCAAAATACTCCCTCTCGCTTCTAACACACTTATCCTATCATTCTTACCACTTTCTGAAGCAGTTCTGGAAGTCCTCTTTCATGAGTGTCTTTAGTTGAGCTGTCATGGCTGCCTCGATGTCCTGAATCGATTCAAAACGTTTACCTTTTATGCTCATTTTGACTTTGGGGAAGAGCCAGAAATCTCATGGTGCCAGATCCATTAAATAAGGTAGATGAGGACACACTGTAATATTTTTATTTGACAGAAATTGAATAAGGCATATCAAAATAGGGGGAAGAGCACTTCAGGCCAAGTGAACAGCATGTGTAGAGAACTTAATGGAGAAAATAGCTCTACCTTTCACATAAAGCAGAGCTTTGTGTCTGTGTGGGCTCATTTGCCTTCTAGTGGCCTCCAAGCTATGTGCACGGTGAGAACTTTAGCGATGCACATGCTCTGTGCAAAACAGAGCTTCAGGATTATTTGGAAATATTTGAAAAATGTCCAAAGTCTACTTTCATTATCATTAGAAATGTAAAATTAATATATTTGCCAATGAAAGAAAGGGATAACTCTGAAGCTTTTTAAACTAAAACGTCAAGCTCTGCCTTCAGAATTGTCCAGCCACGCTTCATATTCTCCTCTCAAAACCTGGCAAATATCTTGAAGGTATTCCAGCCATGCGCTTAAGTCCAGCTGCTTCGCCCAGCATGATTTTGCTTCTTAAGCACCATAGGTGCTGGGACATTTCAGTCTATCTTTCAGGAAATTTCTCTTAACTCCCCAGACTCCCACATAGTCCCAGAATTTAGGAAATGTCCTGTGGAGAGAATTAGTCAAGCATTTGTCGCTTCTTTTCTGTTTGTTACTCCAGCACCGCATGTCAACTAAAACCTTCCTGGTATCTCCTTCCCCCAGCAGGGTCTCTGCTTGGGCTAAGCCTGATGGTAGCCTGTGCCCAGAATCAGCAAATATTCAGTCTCTTACAAAGACGTGAACTTGAGGCAAAACTTCACTTATCACCTAATCCCCAGAAAGCACTATTTCTCCCTTTGGCATTTTGATTCAACAGGGACTTGTGACAGCTCAGGGTCAGTGTTCCCTAATCTGAGAAATGACCAGACATTTTACTTTCCCTAATGCAGTATTACTCTGTTTAATGTCTATGAGTTCTCCTAGGGGATGTAAAAAGGAAAATAGACACCATGTACTTCATATGTTATAATATTGGGTTGTCGGAAAAGTCATGACGTATTTTTTTCTATGTTTTTTGTTGCAAAAGTGCGTCATGACTTTTCTGACAACCCAATAGGTCTTCCTATAATGTATCAGTCTTACCCTCAATGAAGTGGCTTTAGCTGTTGAACTGACCCAAATTTAGGAACTAGTCAGGGACCATAACTATAGGTGGCTCAATCCAACCTTTTTGCTTACATTACAGACGTTGTTATTGTACTGTTATTGTTGATGATAATGATGTTGTTTCAGTTATTTAGTTCAAGCAAGGCCTTAGTTTATGGCCCATCTATTTTGTTCCTGGAGACCTCATAATCAACCAACTACAGTTATAATCAAGATCTGTGCTGGTCAAACCCCTCAGATTACCAGACTTAATAGAATGTTATTGTAAGAGCTGTCAACTTGTTTTAGCAGTGGAAGAGAAAAAACAAGAGCAGTGGCCATTAAACAGAGTGAGTACTATGCCAAACTGTGGATGTTGGAGGCAGGGGACACATAAATATATGGACAGTGAAGAATCTGTATTTTTCTCTAACTTGTGGGTGGGAAGAGGACTGAACTTTATATTTCTGTGCAAACTGGAAGATACAAACAGATAGGAAACTTCCCTGACTACTCCCACAATAGCACTGTCATTTATTTGTCCCTGGAAAAGCAAGAGGGTACAAACGAATAATAATGCAGAAGCCTGAGGTCACATCTCGTTTCCATCATCTGTACTCAATACCAGTTCTGTATTGAAAAGTTACAGAAGGGAATAAGATTAAAATAATAAAATGTTGCCATGACTCTTTCTTCAAGAGAAAGTGGAAGGATTCTTTGTAGGTAAATGGCAGAAGATGAAGGACAATTAAACAAGGGTAAGAAAATACTTATCAAAAATGTGAATGGAAAGAGACTGTTAGCAAAATTAAGACAACCTATGTCTTCACTGACCTTCCTCAAAAGTGCCCAAGGGGAAAACTGGTTCCAAGCTGAGGTTTATAACAGAGAATAAATGTGTTTTAAAATCTGTGCTTTGTCTATCTCCTTGCAGGCAATAATGACCTTGAGATTCTTCCATTTATGCATATTTATTAAGAACAAATGGAGTTAAAATAAATGTTCAAATGTTAAAGCGTTTACTTAAGTGAGAACATAATATTTCCACTGGTAAATTGGCAAGCGATTTATATATGATGCATCACATTATAACAGGTTTGTGTGTTTGAGGCCCCATTTACATTTTTTTTATTGTTAGTTTCAGGTGTACAGAACAATGCAATAGTTACCCTTTTCACCCTCACAAAGTAACAACCCCCCTCCCCCCATCCACTGCCCTCCCACCCCCGATATCATGCTTATCTATTACAATTCCATTGAATCCGTTCCCGCACTCTACTCCGTGTCCCGAGGTTATATGTATATATAATTATAGTTGACATACAGTATTATTCAACATCAGTTTCAGAAATACAATGCGGTGGTCAGGCCTCTACATCAACTATGAAGTGGACTCCCCAAAAGGGCATTGGTCCATCTGGCCCCCTAAGAAATGGAACTACCTTACGACCCAGCAATCCCACTCTTAGGTATTTATCCAAAAAATCCCAAGACATTAATCCAAAAAAATATATGCACCCCTATGTTCATTGCGGCGTTATTCACAATAGCTAAGACTTGGAAACAACCAAAATGCCCATCGGTAGATGACTGGATTAAGAAACTTTGGTACATTTACACAATGGAGTATTATTCAGCTATAAAGAAGAAGGAAATAGTACCCTTTGCAACAATATGGATGGAACTAGAGAACATTATGCTAAGTGAAATAAGTCAGTCAGAGAAAGACAAATATCATATGATCTCACTTATACGTGGATTCTAAGGAACTGAATGGATGGGAGAAGTGGATGGAGATAGTCTCAGAGACACAGAGGAAGAACTGAGGGTTGTTAGTTGGGAGGGGGTGGGGATGAAGGAGAGGGGAAGGGATGAGACCCATTTACATTTTTAAGCTAAGTTTTTTTTTGTTGTTTCCAAGGCAGTCCATCATTTCTTAGTGAACAGAATTAAAATAGACTTATGTCAATTAAAGTAAACAATTACCATAAATTTAATGACATTATTGTGGCTGATTACATTATAGTTCCCAATCATACATGTCTCCATGTATACACATTCTTTGCTGTATGAATTGTTTTCAGATGTGATGCAAGAGGAGCTTTAAATGTATATGACTAGATAGATTGGGGTCCTTGCATTCTGACATTGCCAAGAGAAGAGCTTCTGTCACATAGCTAAGAACCCTTTAGCCTCAGCCTTGGAATAAGCACATGTGGGGCCTAGCTGAGCCCAATACATAGTGAATAGCAAAGCCCATTCAGACCTACAGTATGGAGAAGCATGCTGCCAAGCCTACTTTTGATTAGCTGATTCACAACAGAATCGGAGACCCATGAATATGGGAATGCATTCTTATTTTTATTGTATGTAACTGAGGTTTGAATGGATTGTTACTAAGCATTATTGAGTCAACAGCTGACAGATCAAAGCACTGGCAGTGAGAAGTGGGGTGCTGCCATAATAAAAACCTAAAATATGTGGCATGAACGTTGAGACTGGAGAGGAGGCATTATGAAAACTACTGTAGGGGCTTAAGAAAAAGAGAACATGCCAGTTTACGAATAGAATAAAGGAGTGTGGAAAACTTAGAAATGCTGGACTTGAAAAATAAAACTTTTTCTTCTTTGTTTTTTTTAATCTTTGGTCTCTCCAACCAACAATAATTAAAAAGTTAAGATTCAGCCTTGAAGTGGAGCTCAAAAACCTATGTGATCTTTAAAATACTGCCTGTATATATAAATAAACAAAACTAAAGCCTTGGCAGCCTCAACATTTGTTAAAACTTCTAAAATGAGGATGTTGGCACCTATTAGTCAGGCTTCAATAAGGTGAAGCACGTGGTCCCACAAAACATAATAAGAATAATTCATCTAGAGATTTGCAGGTGAGGCTGTTGGCACCTGTAGTTGACTGGAATTGAGTAACTCTGGTCATCCACTTACTGAAGGCAGAGAACAAATAGAAAAAATAGAAAATACCCAGGAGGCAAATGCAAAGATTTGTAGAGCAGGGCCTCTTCCAGAAAGTGGAATAAATGTCTGGTCAAGAAAATTTTCTACCCCAAGATTAGGACTCCATGATTATGTTTGCCTGGCAGGATTTCAGAGTAACTAGAGATGTGTGATTCTAACATGTCTCCCATTTCTCCTATTTTAAAATGAGAGTGTTTATTGAACGTACCCTGTCCCTATTCCACAATCAATCCTTGGGAATGTGGAAAGAGACTCAGTTGTCTTTTTAGTTAATAGGACTCCTCACAAAAATAACTGACACCATATCTGATGTAGATCATGAGATCCTACAGAGTTATAACTAGTAACTCTGGGGCAGCAGGTGAGTGAATTTTGTGTATGGATCTGTCATAAAAACTGTGACTCAGGGAGTGAATTGTTGGTAGACTTGATTATTTTTTGCCACTTTTAACCTGTTCCTGTTTCAATGTCTCATGCCATGTGACCTGATTTGGCCAGGTGGATATTAACATGCCTAATAGAGGAAGGAGTTGAATTATGGTTACATGAATGAGCTTTCTTTCTTTCTAATGGCTCTCCTTTAGGTAATATTAACACACACGAAGTAGACCTTAGCTGACTTTACAGGGAGAAGCCAAGCCCCACACATGTGCAGCCGGAAGAAAAGCTTCACAACTGTGTCCAGCCTAAGTGTGATAACCTCAAGCTGCATTCAGAACAATGAAAATAGAAACAATGCTTATTGATGTATGTCTCTGAGCTTTGGAGTGAATTTTATGCAGCATGTTTTGTGATGATACTGTACTCTTATAGTTATAAACCACAGATTTTGTACTAGAGGCAAACTACCCTGAGAGAGAGAACTTTCTTGACTTAAACTAATATAGATAAAGGAAGATACTTTTATTCATGTTAATAAAATCAAACATGATAAGCAAAATTTTTTCCCAGAACACTTTGAATAAATATGTCTTCCTCCCTGGGTTATTTCAGAAAATTAACTTTAGGCCATAGCTGGAAAGGAGAGCTCAGAGAATCCATCTTTCTATAATTATAATTTGCCTTTTAGTACTTTCAATATTACATTTTTAAAGTAAAAGTTTAATGATAGAAGTATGTAATGTCTATAATATAAAACTGAGGAAATTAATATATCTTAGTTCTTTTATTTCTTTACTTGATGCTACAATTTGAAATGAAGAGATATCTTTTTTGGTATAGTATGTTATCATAGGAAATTTAAATTTTTAAATTTGGCTTTGTAGTCTAAATTTCATGTTCTTGAAATTATCTCAGAAAGCAAGTTATCATCATCATCATCCTCATTTTATATATTTCCCTTGACATTTTCTGTAACGCTTAAATTTGTTCTGTAGTCATGAGGACTATACCAAAAATGCAAGGATATTTACTTTTATGATATGGGTGGGTATCTAGATATAATGTAGGTATAGAATTGAAAATGCTATAAGCTGTAATCTAATTGTACTTTTGTTTCAAGGGTTTGTTCTTTTAAAGCAAATGCTATCAATATTGTATAAGTGACATTAGACTATAATTCTCTAAATATTGGTATAATATTTCAAATAGTAATTTGCATATTTCTTCCAATTTTGGATGTGATTTTGATATTATTTTCTAAGACTTTTGACTAGTTTTAGAAAGTTAAAATTGTACAACATAGACTTGAATAGGTATATTCATAGGACATCAAAACTGCCATCAGACATGTCTTCCAAGAAGTTAAAAAAATGTACTCAGTCAAGAAAGAACATTCTATTGGTTAGTGTAGTGAATTAAAAAGTGTCCTCCAAATGGTATGTTCAAATCCTAACTCTAAGTACATGTGAATGAGGCCTTATTTGAAAATAGGGATCTTTGTTTATGTAATTAACGATGTTGAGATGAGAGCAACCTGGCTTAAGTGTGGGCCCTATATATCCAATGTTCTTATTTTAAAAAAGAAATAGCAACTGAAGTGATGTATCTACAAGCCAAGGAAAGTCAAGACTTGCTGGTAGCCACCAGCAAGGTGGCTACCAGAAGGAATCAGCCCTGATGATATCGTGGTTTTGGACTTATAGCCTCCAAAACTTTGAGAGAATGAGTTTTTGTTGTATTAAACCACCAAGTTTGTGGCAATTTGTTATGGCTGCCCTAGAAAACTAATACATATTTCTGATACTAGAGAATGGAGTACTGTTGTAACAAATAGCTACATGTCTAGAAGTGGCTTCAGAATTGGATAATAAGCAGAGACTGAAAGAATTTAGATGCACATGATAGAAAAGACCTGGATTGTTCTGAAAAAATAATTGGTAGAAATGTAGGTATAAAGACAACTGTTGAAGAGTTCACAAAGAAATAAAGAATATATTATTAGAGACTGGAGGAATGGCATTTCTTGTTATAAAGCACCAATAAACTAGCTTGAATTTATTCTACTGTTGATGAAAAGCAGAATTTGAAATGAATGTGAGCAGCTGAGGAGACTTCCAAGCAAAATGTTGAAGCTGTAACCTGGTTTCTCTGTGCTGCTTATAGTAAAATGTGAGAGGAAGGAGATAGATTGAAGAAGGTACTGCTAAGCAACAATGAACAAACATTTGATGATCTGGGAAATGCTCAGTCTCTCCAGATTGCAAAGAAAGCTAAAATTACGAAATCCACCCTTGGAAAAGCAGGCTAGTAAGAGAGTTTCAAGGGAGTAGCTGGAAACTCTTTTACTGAAAAAATTAAATATTCGATGCATAGATCTAATTAATCTTCTCAGCAGAAGCCAGGTTTAGACATAAGCTTATCAAGGAAAAATTTGTAGAGAACTCTTTTCTAATGGGATAGGCTCTCCAGAATTACATGGGAGGCCTACAAGTTTTCTGGGAATGTTATACCAGCAGAAAGACTGCCAGAAATGAAGAGAGACTGGACAAATGAAAGAAGGTGTTTGGATTCCCACATTTCTACTTCTCTGTAAAAGTCACTGTTAAGAAAATGAAAATGACAAACCATAGACTGGGAGAAAACATTTTCAAAACAGATTTTGATAAAGGATTTGTCTCCAAAATGTACAAAGAACTGCTGAAACTCAACAATGAGAAAACAATCAACCCATTTTAAAAATGGGGAAATATTAGAACAGATACCTCACCAAAGAAAATATACAGATATCAAATAAATGTGTGAAATACCAGTCAACATTTTTCTATGAAAATTTTAAATCAAAACAACACTGAAATACCACCATACAACAATTACAAAAGCTAAAATCCAGTAAAAAACAAACAAAAAACTGATAATACCAATTGCTAGCAAGAATGCAGAACAACAGGAACTGTTATTATTGCTGGTTGAAGTGCAAAAAGATACCAGCACTTTGGAAAATAGTTTGGTAGCTTCTTGCAAAGATAAACATAGTCCTGCCATATGATCCAGCAATTGCACTCCTAAGTATTCACACAATTATTTTGGAAAACTCAATGTTTACACAAAAACATGCAAAGGAATGTTTATAGCAACTTTATTCATAATTGCCCCAAATGGAAGCAACTGCATGCCCTTCAATAGGTAAAAGGATAAATAAACCATGGTACATCCATACAACATAATATTATTCAGCAATAAAAATAAATGAACTATCAAGCCACAAAATTTTATGCATAAATATTAAGTGAATATTTTGAGTGAAAAAAATTCGAAAATGCTAAGTACTGTATGATTCCAATTATGTGACATTCCAGAAAAGGTGAAACTAAAGACATGGTAAAAAGATGAGCAGTCGCAAAGTTTGTGGTTAGAGGAGAGAATGATAGGTAAGTAATGTACAGATGACGTACAGTATCTCCACTCTTAGAAAATGCTGATCTAATTCCCAAACCCCAAATGTTCTTTCTCCTATTCTTCCTGTTGCTCAGGCTAAAATACTTAAAACTATCCTTTATTTATCACTTTTATTATATTGCACATTTAATATATCAGTGAATCGCATTGCTTGTGAGATCTGGTCAAGATGGCAGAATAGGTAAATGCTGTGCTTACCTCTTCTCATGATCACATCAAAATTACAATAAAAACTAGAAAACAACCATCATTGAGAATCGCCTGAGATCTTGCTGAATTGAAGCCTTACAACTAAGGACATATAGAAGAAGCCACCTTGGTCTTTTGAGCTTCCTTTGCTTGGCCCACTCCAAACTCTTCGGAGTGTACTTTCTTTTCTAATAATGGCCCTTGAGCCATTCTCTACTGCTCAGGCCCACTTTTGCTTCTTTGAAATGTATTTTTACTTCTAATAAACTCCTTTTCTACAATTAAAAAAAAAAAAAGGAGCCACCTCGCTACTTCTAGGTGGGGCAGAGGCAAGGAACAGGTTGGTCCTACACCCACCCACGTGTGACGATTAAAAATCAGGAAGGCCATCATGGCTGTGGGGGTGCCCCTCCCAACCCAAAGAGTGAGGGGTCCCAGAGCCACAATAGCTCCCCAGCTCAGGGTTTCAGAGCCAGGGAAAGAAGTCCCCATAACTTCTGGTTGTGAAAACCAGAGGAGATTGTGGCTGAGTGAGAAGAGGGCAGTTGCAATCTCAGACACTCCTCTTAAAGGGCCCATGCATGGACTTACTCAGTGACAGACTAACTCACTCTGAGCTTCAGCTCTGGAGCAGCAGCCTGAAAGGTACCAGGGACATACATGGAAGAATTAAATTGTCGAGCTTCAAGGCAAGGGCTGGAGAGGCAGCTTTCTCCCAGATGGAGGAGCTGGCAAAAGCCATTGTTTCTTTGTTGATCCCTCCCTCTTCCTGCGTGCACACCCAGATGGATGCCATATCTGATTCTACATCAATCTGGCTAACACCATTCGTTCACCCTGATTCCCTGAGATCCAAATTTCGGGCCAACCCAAGCCACCTCCAGTGGTTTTTATGTAGAAACAGCTTATTTTGGTACATGCTGTGGCTTTTCTTAAATATTCTCAGAGGTTCAAAACTGAAACAAGCAGCATTTGGCTTTGGTGTGTCCTGTACTTCTGGCTGAGCAGCCCTAAGCCCAGTACTAGCGACAGCCAGCAATGGTGTGTGGCTTGGCCTCTCAAGGCACCACCCAGACCAGTGCAGGTGGTAGCCATATGTGGATTGCTTTGTGATTCATGCCAGGTGGCCCAGAGCAGGGCACAAGCAGCAATTGGATTTGGCCCACAGTGGGGAAACTCACAGGAGGCTTCAGAGCTGGTATACCCAGTGGCCAGATTTGAACCCAGCCAGAGCATCACCCAGCCACCGCCAGGGACAACCCATGCAAAGGACACATTGGACAGGCACCAGAGCCTTGCTAAAGAAAATCCTGCTCTGTAGGGTCAGCTCCTCTACAATAGCTCCTCCACTGTATTCACAGCCAGTCCTCACAACCAATGAGCCTGAGGTCAATTCCTCCCATTTACGTGCAAACAGCAACCAAAGTTCAACTACAACAGGAGGGCACACACAACCCACACAAGGGACACTCCTGGAATACCCACTCAGGTGATGAGGAAGACTGCGCCACTGAGCTCCACAGTTCACCTACCAAATAAAACCACTCTACTAACACTAGGAGACATAGCAGCCCTACCTAATATATAGAAACAAACACAGAGAGGTAGCAAAAATGGGGAGACAAAGAAAATGTCCCAAATAGAAGAACTGAACAGAGCTCCAGAAAAAGAACCAAACAAAATGGAGACAAGCAATCTACCAGATGCAGAGTTCAAAACACTGGGTATAAGGATGCTCACTGATCTCAAAGAGAATGTCAACAAAGAGATAGGAAACATAAAAATTGAGATAGAAAACATGAAAAAGAACCAGTGAGAAATGAAGAATACAATAACTGAAATGAAGAGTACATTAGAGGGAATCAATAGTAGATTAAATGAAACAGTATTAAATCAGTGATTCTGATGATAAGATAACAGAAAACACCCAAGCAGAACAACAAAAATAATCTAAAAAAATGAGAATAGTTTAAGGTGTACCAGGGACAACATCAAGCACACCAACATTCACATCATACAGGTACCATAAGGAGATAAGAGAGCAAAAATTGAAAACCTATATGAAGGAATAATAATGAAAAACTTTCCTAACCTGGCAAAATAAATAAATATACAAGCCCAGGAAATGCAGATGAGGCCCACATCTAGACACATCATAATTAAAATGCTAAGGTTAAAGACAAAGAAAGAACCTTAAAAGCAGTAAGAGAAAAGCAGTGGATACCTATAAAGGAGCTTCCATAAAACTGTCATCTGGTTCTTTAACAGAAACTTTGCAGGCCACAAGGGATTGTCAGGAAATATTCAAAGTGATGAAAAGCAAGGACCTAAAACTAAGGGTAATCTACCCAGAAAAGCTATCATTTAGAATAAGAAGATAAAGAGCTTCTCAGACAAGAAAAAGCTAAAGAAGTTCATCACCACCAAACCAGTATTATAAGGAGTCTTAGAGGGACTTCTTTAAGATGAAAAGAGAGAGAGAGAGAGAGAGAGAGAGAGAGAGAGAGAGAGAGAGAGAGAGAGAGAGACCAAAAATATGAACAATAAAATGGTAATAACTACATACCTATCAATAATTACTTCCAATGTAAATGGATTAAATGCTCCAACCAAAAGATAGGGTAGCTGAATGGATAAGAAAACAAGAACCTTACATATGCTCCCTACAAGAGACTCAATTCAGATAAAAAGACACACACAGACTGAAAGTAAAGGGATGGAAAAATAAATTTCATGAAAATGGAAATGAAATAAAATATCTGGAGAAGCAATACTTATACCAGACAAAATAGACTTTAAAACAAATGCTATAGCAAGAGACAAAGATGGACCCAGTAATCCCACTTCTGGGTATTTACCTGAAGAAACCCAAAAAGCTACTTTTAGGGGATATGTGCATCTATATGTTCATTGCATCAGTGTTTACAATGGCCAAGATGTGGAGGCAGCCTGGGTGTCCATCAATGGAAGAATGGATAAAGAGGAGGTGGGACATGTATACATGTATAGGTACATACATGTTAAATGCTATAACTATATAATAAAATTTGATATCCTTTAGTGTAATTCCATCTATGTTCCTTTTCAATAGTTCCTTAATTTTTTGGCCATTTGGTAATTCAATATGAATTTTTGAAAGATCTTGTGAATTTCACTTATATACCAAATTTAATATCATCATCAGAAAGGTAGCACTTTTAACAAATTCCAACACAGTTGTTTAGGAGAATTCTGTTACAATTGGAATGATTTTATATATTTCAGACTGGATTTTAAAGAGTATCATTATGCAGTTCCACTCTCTCTGAGTCTGAAAAATATAAGCAGTCTTTTTATTTCTCTAGTATAGTTTTAATAACTTTACTGGTCAGAAGAAGTAAGTAATATGACCTTTCTATATAGTTTTTCTTCCCTGTAGAAGATAATTTCTAGCAAATAAAAATAAAAGTAGTCAGAATAAGTGTTCACTATAAGTATCTGCTCATTTTTAATCATTATGATATGAGTACAGGATTATATGATGATTAGTCTTTGATTTTAACTTAAATTGATTTTACTGGTAAATTAGATTTTGTTATGCTTAATAAGGATATATTTTCTGTCACAAACTGAATTGCCTGACTTTACAAATTGATATGAATCAGGAAATAAACTTCATTTTGTGGAAACTTTTTAATATCTAGGCAAAAATATAAAATTTACTCTTGCAATTTTCTGTAGTTCTACTGCATTAAAGATTCTATTTATCTAAGCAAATGAAATAGCTTTCATTTAGGCATGCCCTTCTGTACTTCTCTACAGTATTGCACATTAATATATTTAATTTATTCAACATCTTTAAATGTTTTAAACATGACCATATGCATTTATGCTAGGGCTTGGGCATACTTTTACTACCGGTAATGAATTTGACCTATCAGCAAAAACTCTAAAATCTTTTATCTAGTAGCATACATAGAATTAGCAAGATTAACAATGTTTTCTATTATAAAATCTCTAGCTCTTTCTTCACTTAAAATGGCAATTAGCTATTAGAAATTAAACTTCCATATTGATTATAATTAATGTGACATTAAAATTAATTATACATGAAAGTATTCAATCTTGATAATGTACAAATGAAAGTTCCATGAAAATATTGTTGATATTACATTAACAAAATAATTACATTTAATTCTCCTATGGAATCTGCTCATTGCCAAAACAATGCTAATTATTCCTCTACCCACTCCCTGTCCAACTAGTGCCAGTTAAATCAGAGCAGCCAATTATATACTGTTGCTGTCAGACACTATTTGTTGGCTAAGAAACAAATTGTCTTCCTGAGTTCATTAAACCCAAATTTTCTTCGAGCCACACTATGCTGAATTAACAGAAGCCTTTTCATTCAACCCGAGTATTAGATATTATTGGTCTAAATCAAGTATGGTAATTCCACATTCTTACTAGTTATTGGTTAAGAGTGAGAGTGTGAGCTAATTCTGATCCATGAGTCATAAGAAGTCTAATGAGTAGATTTTGAGAGATCTCATTTTTTGATTTAAGAAAGAGAGAGAGAAAATAATTTCCTTTTAATTCTTCTCGTTTTAAATGTACTTTTTTGAAGATGTGATAAAGCTTTGGCAGCTATCTGTAGGCCATGAGGTGACATATCTAAAGACAAAAAGCTAACAAAATTTACTAGAAATGACAGTTAGAGCTTTATTATAAACCCAAGAGTTATTGCATCAAAACTAAAAATATTTACACCTAGATTCCTTGTTAGGTGAAATAATGAACTGTCTCTATAGTTGAAGGTTTTGTTCCAGTACTGTGAAGCCATCTCTATTGCCATAGCTTTTTTCACTGTTTCAAAATTTGGATCCCAAATAAGTAAATATAGTTAACAAAGTCTGCTATTGTGGATAATAATAAAAATAATAGCTAACATTTATTACACAATTGTTATTGTTTTATGTATTATAGCATAGGTTATGTACTGGTATTATCATAATAATCTTATAAAATATGTAATTACACCTATTATCCAGATGAGGTAAAGGAGACACAGAGAGGTAGAGGAAGTGCACATAGACTGAAAATTGCAAATTCACATCCATGAGTCACACCCTAGAGTTTCAGCCCCTTGTTGTTATTGATGGAGTACCATGAAATTATACACAGGTAGAGACAAAGAAGCTTGGAATTACATCAGATAATCCTCAATTTGTGGAAAATAAAAAAACAAAGGGCTAACAAAACATTTTTAAAATGAAAATATTATTATGAAATAAAGCTGAAAGGTTATACTTGGTTACAAATTTTCTAGTACTATCATCTTTGCAATCTATATACTAGATATTCCACTTAAGCAGCATAGGCATGAAATTTTCAAAAATGATTTAATGTGGATGGGTTTCTTTTTTGTGTATGTATGCATGAACGTTTATATAACTTATATTTTTTACCTGGTATTATTTCCCTGAACAAGTGATAAACCACCTGTATTTTTTAATTCTACTCATAAGACATATTACTAGGCATCATAAAAAATTTTAAAATGTTACTTGAACCTGTGATTCAACATCACCTCGGGACCCATTCTTTCAAGATGTGTCATAATAATGACTTTTTCAAAATTTAGAATGAGAAGAAATGTCCACCTTTGATTAAGAAACACATCAGCCTAAATCCCTAAGCCAAATTTTCTGACTTGAACTGCAGAAAGGGTGGGTGAAATAAGGTTGAATTTATTTCTTTATTTCTTATTTTCCCATAGGCTAAAGTCCTAGTTATCAAAATATAAAATTATAGGAAGGAAAATGTGTGGGCCAATTTTCTTATTCCTGAGAAAGTACAAGAGCACCAAGTATAGCTCATCTATAGAACTGTGAATTTATCTTCTATATAATCTCCCCAGATCCCACTGCCATAAAGTGTAAGCCTGAAGTTTTGATCTGGTGATTTTACATCATATCATGTAATAAACAACTTTCATTCCTTTTTTTATTTCTTGTGGGAAAATGTGAACATCTTTCTCTTATGGTTCTGGTCCCCACTTCATGTAATTCACATATTGGCCATATATATATATATATATATATATATATATATATATATATATATATGTCATATATATCATATACAATGGAATATATTAAACACAATAAATCATGAAACAGAACATTTCAACATGAGTACTAGTAGTATGTACTATCTTCTAATTTGTGAACAAATTAAAGACTAGTATAATTCTTATATTATCCTTTGCACAGGAGTTGTTTTAATATTTACTTCTGATTGTTTTCCACATGTTAAAATGCATTTTTTATTAACACTATTCAAATTAATTACATAATCCATATTTTCACTTTGTAATTCTGCTGCCATAGTAATTTTTGACTGGAAAAAAAAGTTTAAGTATATATAAAATATTTGCATACCATACACAGCATTTTTATTTACACAGAACATTGTCATTTTAAGTGCATGGCTTGATAATATGATAGGATAGCACAAAAAAAGAAAAATGAGAGAAATGTCTATGCTTTTGGGACAAAACAGAATTGTATTTATGATCAACAAAAACATTTTCAGGCTGTTGCTTAGCAACCTACATGCAAGGGAAAATTTGCATCAGTGCTTAAAGAATCAGGGTTTATGATATTAAATTATTTAACAGTGTTTGTTATTATTACTCTTCAAAGTTCACCAACAATATTAACTTGGTTAGCTTTCTAATTTCATGTGTAGCTATCAGTTTAGCCATTAACTTTTACATGAAAACACAAAGAGAAAAATACATATAAAACCTTTGAGAAAGAAAGAGAGAGGGTGAGAGAGAAGGGAAGGGAGGAAGAAAGTGAGGGAAGCAGGGAAGGAGGGAGGGAGGAAGGAAGAACAATTTCATTTTCAGATGCAATCAGCCATTTTATTACCCTTTAGGGGAAACAAACTTTTTCATAATTACTGTGGAGATACTATTTCCCTCTCTTTTCCTGAAACTATTTTATGGTCAATACTACTATTTTCTTATGAAATAGCTCTACAGTGAATTTCATATAGGATAATTCAAAATGGAAAGATGAAAACAGATACCTACAACCACAAGTATGTGAATATTGGCTCCTTTACCACACTTACTCATTTAGTGAGTATACCTTTGCCAAGTTATATATTTCTACTTGCGTCTCAAAAAGAATAGCAGTAGCATGTTAGAACCTACCAATGAATCACTTTCACTTTTATTTTCTCTGTAAGATTAAAAACAAAAAGTCTCAGGAGCCTAACTACCCACAGCAAGCAATATTATGGAAGTATAATAGTTGTTCACTCATTAATACTAACAGCTGAGTTCTTTCCATGAAAATAAGATTTGCACATTCCACTTCATCTTGATACCCCTATTGCGTTTAATGGAACCACTATGATGTCAGTTGTCAAAGTTAGAAATCAGTTCATTGTTATCCACATATATGTGCTCGTGCTGCTATATAATAGGCAACTATGTCTTGTTTAACTCTATTACCTATTTTCACCCTTAAACTCAAATTATTCATTCTAGACTCACTGCACTTGCTTCAGTTCATTCTTCTATTATCTTTAGTGCTTCTAAATTTAGTCTTTCCATTTAGTCTTTACTCTCCAAAGTGTATAAATTGTTCACAGAGTGCTCTTTCTGAATCAGTGATCATATTACTAACTTTCTTAAACCTAACCAACACTTCCTATTACCTGCACAGGAATGTCAAAACTCTTAGCATGACATAACACGTGACCTGAACACCAGCCTCTGCTTTACTTAGCTGCTATTCACTCAGTAATTTCGCCCCTGCTACATGCAATACTCAAGTGATACTGAGACAGCCATAATGTTCTAAATTTGATAGGTTACCCCACCCCTTCCACTACTTTAGGTATAATCCCTATGCATATAATTTCTCTTTCTTACCTGGAAAATAAATAATTCTTTTTTTTTTAACAGATTTTATTGGGGAGTTGGGGGAGGGGAACTGTGTTGGGGAATTCAGGAAGGGGAACAGACAGGTAGACAAATTGCTGTTTTGTTCTTCAGTCTAGTTGTGGAGGATGTCGCTCTCTGGCCCATGTTGGTATGATCATTGTGGTCTTCCCGGGTGAGGCAATCGGTTGCTGGTCATTGGTCGGCCGCTCACTGCGGCTCATAGCAGCTCTCCACGGCTGACAGCCACTCATGTAGCTCATGGCAGCCCACTGCAGTATCGCTGCAGCTTACACCGTCGCCGGTGACTCACAGCAGCCCAGCTCCAGATGGAGCTGTTGCTCATCATCTTAGCTGTAGAGGGCACAGCGTCACTGGCCCTTAATGTGGGATCCAAACCCCAGCCCTGGGGCTCAGAGCTGGTGCTCCCAAGCGAGCTTTTAACCACTGAGCCACTCAGCCGGCCCAACAAATAATTCTTGACCCTCAAACTTACCGTTGCTTCTCCCCAAAAGCCTGTTTAAATCTCCTCCCCAGTGAAAGTGAATATTCCGTCATCAGTGTTAGCATTCCGGCTGATGCCAACTTCTGTTACTATATCATGTTATATGTGTTTACAGGTCAGCATCTCTTACATGACCAGTAGACATTTTTTTTCCTCAAATATTTTTTCAGGACCTATGTCTTTTAGGCTCTAGAGCTTGAAGTTTAACAAATATTCAATTGCTCAATAACGTGATGTTAAAAAAGTAAATTAATTAATCTATTAAATTAATGATTGTAGTAGTGACATGAATATAACATTTATGGAAAAACGGTCTTCGAAACACTTGGCATTTGTTGTTCAGTAAAAAGAACAGTTGAATGAGAGTCTTTGAATCAAAGGTAGGTGTTTCCATTTACAACTTTACTCAAAAAATATTCATTGGCTACAAATTATATAAAATACACATGATTGAAATGGCTTCTACCATAACATATTTACAATCCCATAGGTAATGATTTATGATAGAGCAGTGATAAGCTGATAGGAGTCATCCTGAAACTGTTTCTAAGATTGAAAAGAGAGCCACTTTTCCCAGGCTTGCCCCACTGAAGCATTCCTCAAGGAAAAGGTACAACCTGAGCTGTGTTTAGAGAATGAGTAAGTCTGGGGCCAATAAAAACAGATAGGGAGAACATTTCAAGGAATGAAAATAGTAGGGACAACAGTTTGGGGTGAAAGAAAGGATGATAATTGTAGAGAATTACAGATAATTAATATACGTTATGTTTTTTCCATCACATGGAAGCCACAGATCCAGATTAATTTAGGTAACCAGAGTTTATTGTAAGAATACGTGTAGAAGCAAAGAAGAATTTATTAAATATTTCCTTAAATGTTCACTGAGAACCAATAATGCAACAGACACTGTGCTAAGTCTAGGGATATAATGTTAACCCCAAAAGTGATAACCCTTGAGTTTACTGGTTTGTATTCCAGTGATATCGAAGTATGTATGATTAGCATACATAATGAGGGAAATATAAGCATAAGAAACACATCTAGCAGCTAAACAGCTAGGTTTCATAGACACCAGAAATTCACTCTGAATTCAACAGCACCCTACCAGCCCAGTGCTGGGCTAAATTTCTAGAATATAAGAAAATAGAGAGAATGAGCAACCTAGTTTAGTCCCAGAGGTAATAAGATTGAACTGCTTATGGGGTAAACCAAAACAATACTCCAGAGTGAGATCCTAGCTGAAATACTATTTTTTACCCAGATTTAGATGGAAACATGGAAATAGATTAAAATAAAAGCAAAAACTTTAAAATATATATTAGCAAATAATATTCAATGACTGGCTTCCATGGTTTTTGTTAAGAAATCATTTGTTACTATTTTTGTTATTTTTTGAAGGTGAATTTTTCTCTTCCCCTCCTTCTTGCTACTTTTAGAATTGTTTCTATGTTTTCCTTCACAGTTTTACTGTACTGTGCTATTATGTGCTGTTCTTTATATTTATTTACCTTGCTAGAGGTTACTATCTTCCATGACTGTAGAGGTTATTTTTTTTTCCAATGTAGCCATTAGCTTTTCAAATATTGCTACTGCTACATTTTTATGGGACTTCACATTTTATGGGTTTCAATAGCATAGGTTAGACATTTTCATTTATATTTTTTTCTATTTTTCTTTCTGTGTGCTTCAATTTGGATATTTTCTGTTAACACAATCCACAATTTTCTAATCTTATCCTGGATTTATTTTTCTGTTAAATCTAAATATTAGGTTGATAATTTCATTGTGTTTTTCATATCTAGAATATTCATTTATACTTTTTTTTAAGATTCTAATAACTTTGGATCTTATCCATTGTATCCATTTTCCTTCTATTTTCTTCAACAGTTAGCCATTCTTATTTTATTTTTTTTTTATCAGGAGGCTCCAACATCTGAATACCCTGGGGTCTATTTCTGTGGCCTGACTGTCTCTCCATGTGTCATATTCAGAGATGTTCCAGAAAGGGCTCAAACCCACTTGGGAGAGCAGATAGTGAGCATGTCTTCCTAACTCTGCATTCAATAACTCTACATTGTTAGTGTGAAATTACTCACGATGGGGACATTTGCATACAGAAATCAGCAAAAGTCACAAATCAATACTCCTCCAATCCCCCAAAGTCATTGCATATTGTCCTGTATTTAAACATTCCTACTAATTTTGTTTATTTGAATGGCAAACACTGCCCATAACAAAGTTATAGAGGCTCCAGTTGAAATTATTTTCTTTTAGGATGACTTCATTCTCTGCTCTGATAGGCATATAGAATGATAGCTGGTAACATTAATCCAACCGAGTTTCTAGCTGAGTAGATGTTCGTTGAAATTCTGTTTGCCTCAAGTTACCCAGCTTCTCCTGTAGAGCCCTGCAGAACTTTCAGCTGAAAGATTCTCCCCAGAGCTCTCAAAGTTTTGCTTCAGCAAAACTTCAAGTGTCAAAAAACCCTATCTGTTATAGTCTTTTAAGAAATATCAATAGGATTTTGACGGGGATTGCATTAAACCTGTATATTGCTTTGGATAATATGGCCATTTTAACTATGTCGATTTTTCCAGTCCATGAACACAGAATATCTTTCTATTTCTTTGTGTCTTCTTCAATGTATTTTAATAATGTCTTATAGTTTTCAGAGTATAGGTCCTTCACATCCTTTGTTAAGTTTATTCCTAGGTATTTTATTATTTTTGTGCAATTGCAAACAACTTTTTTAAATTTATTTTTATGAAATTTCATTGTTAGTATATAGGAATGCAATGCATTTTTGTACATTGATTTTGTATCCTGCAACTTTACTGTATTTATTTATTGCTTCTAATAGTTTTTCTTTTGGTTGAGTCTTTAGGGTTTTCTATATAATGAATCATGTCATCTGCAAAAAGTGACAATTTGACTTATTTGACTTATTATACCTTTCATATCTTTCTCTTGCCTGATTGCTCTGGCTAGGACTTCTGATACTGTGCTAAATAACAGTGGTGAAAGGTGATAGCCCTGTCTTATTCCTAATTCTAGAGGAAAAGCTTTGTTTTTCACCATTGAGTATGATATTAGCTGAGGGTTTGTCATATATGAAAAAATGCTCAACTTCACTGGCTATTAGGGAAATGCAAACCAAAACCATAATGAGATACCACCTCACACCTATTAGAATGGCTATTATTAACAAGACAAAGAATAACAA
>NW_017731527.1:439730-444347 GCF_001890085.2 Hipposideros armiger | reverse complement strand
GGGGGGAAGTGGGGTGGCAGATTGGGGGAGGGGGGTTGTCACCTCAAGGGGTAAAAAGTATAACTATTGCACTGTGTTGTACAGCTGAAACTAATGCTGAAAAATGTGTATTTCACAATAAAAAATAATTTAAAAAATTTAAAAAAATAAAAATAAAGCAGTATAGAAATAAAGAGAACAAAATAAAAAATAGTCCTATGCCATGAAGGAAAACTTATTAACAATTCACAAATTCCATATCTAATATCTCCATATTTCTGCTTTTGTTTTCCATAAAATTTGTCTATATACAATTATTACATAAAATATTAATTTTAATTAAAATTTATGAAGAAAAACTATGAAATTAAAAGAAAAGCTGAATTTAGGATAAATTCTTTTCATAATAAATCAACATTTATCTAATTCTTATAATTTAAGAAAAATATAAAACATTAATGGTAGAAGTACTTTTTTTAAATTTTATGCTTTAATTTAAGAAACAGGTTATTGGCCTTCTCCTATGACACATCATCACACTTACCCTTCTTTCTATTAGTGTAATTAACTCCTCTTTCTTGTTTACATATATAGCAATGTTTACTTTTAAATTACTGCAATTATAAGAATAAAATATGCATTTCTTTAGTAAAGACTGAAATTATATCTTATTTACAGAAGAAAACTTGTTCATTTATACTCAAATAATATGAAACAAGATACAATTGATAATAATCTTCCCATTTGAAACTTTTCTCCACAATGTTATTTTGAAAGATGTTAAGTGGAAGGAATCTAAATGTACCAGCGTGTTTATACTGTAACTTTATTACTAAAAGCTTCGAATCTTTGGTGGGCTTACATTTCAATCATCTACTATCCATTTCAGAGCAATTTCAAAGCAGTTTCATAAAGCATAAAATACATCTAGTGCCTTCTTGAAAAATTTTCTGATAATCCCAAATTTTGTGGTTAGGACATCATACAGTAATTATTTAATAACATACCATAAACATCAAATTTCTGAGCTATAGTTTATAATTTCTACATTGTTGTTATGTGATTAAAGGTAAACAACCCATAACAAATATCATTAATCAACATTTGAACACATACATTTGAAGTTTCCTTAAAATATTTTGATCTTACATACTTATGTGATTTCAATGAAATGTTTACAAAGAGGATTTAAAATGTAGTTTAGTGTGAGAGTAACATGCTTTCTCTGTGATTATGTAATTTCTTATGATAACAGGAAAATAGCAGATAAAAGTAATCTATAGAAATCGCAACTGGGATATAAAATGACTAAACATAAAGGATGTTTTTCCCTTGAAGAATATGATATCAACTTACTAATGGATCAAATAATTGTCTTCACATCAGTTGATAACAAAACAAAACATATTTAGCTACAAAGAAGCAGAGCTGCATGTTTCTAGACATAATCTGCCTCTGAGAAAAAAAAACAGAAAAACAGAATAGTTTTAAATTTTCAACCAAACATTGCAAATACTTGTAATAATTCACCAAGATGTTAAAATAAAAATAAGCTATTCATCACCTTAAGAGTAAAGTGTGAGTTATACATCTTCATAATCTTTAAATGCCTATTGAACTGTGTCTTGTACACCATAAATGATTATTAAAAGTTGGTTCAAATAATAATGGTATCTCTGTTTTCTGAAAAAGAAAACTTTCATAATATGTGTTTCTGCATCTTGATAATACTTCCATTTCCCATAATGTTTTTTTTTGTTAAGTACAGTCTCTCATTTTTATGTAATATAGTTGCAGCAAGTCTGCTTAAAATAATCTGAATTAAATTACGTTCTGTAAATTAACAGGTATAATTTTATTTTCTTAGTCTTGAAAAACACTTTTCAAAATGTTGTAACCAACTATTACAAGATATATAGAAAAGAGAGGGCATTGACAACTCAAGAATCCAAAATTCAGTAGACATAAATTGACTCCAGAAATTGAACATATTCTTCAATGTTCTTTCCAAGCTTGTATTCCGACAGCTTTTCATGACGGTAGCACATGACTACTGCATATGCTTGAATTAGATCCCTTTATAATTTATGAAGTTATTATTCTCTAGAGGGGAGCTAGGTGTTATATTTTTTCAAACACATTTTTTAAAACTTACCCCTTCACATTAGTTGAAAGAAGAGTACTTTAGACTTTGTGTAACCTTCATCTAGATTCAACACTTATTAACTTATGAAACCAAGAAGCCTAACACCAAGTAACAAGCTGAAGCAGTCTTCTGCTTGGGAAGAGCAAAGGCATACAGAGACACTGCTTTTCTGGGAAGGGCTTGCAGGTCCTGCTGAAAGCTGAGGGTGGAGCAGAAGCCCTGCAAAAATATAGCCTTTGACCCCCCCCCTGGAAGATGGTTTAAGAACAAGGTAGCAAGAGCATCTCTCCCCGACCCAGGAATTTCAAAGTATATCTTCCAATACAGGTATCTGTGCCAAGAGTAAAATGCTGTACCTGTTTATCTATGGGCCCTATCGATGTATTCTTTGCTTGAAAAAAAACAAGAGGCAAACTGATTTCTTGGCCTAATGCTATTTTCCTTAGTCTCTACAGGTCTATTTTCTTCCCCCATAACCATCATGCAGCATTATAAGAAGTATCAGAAAAGAAGGAGGAAAAGGAGGAGGCGGAGCAATTTAAGAAATAAACAGCTAGGCCAGCCGAGTGGCGCGATGGTTAAGAGCTGGCCTGGGATGCCAGAGGGCCCCGGTTCAGATCCCACATATGAGGGCCAGTGACACTGCCCTCTACAGCTAAGATGCTGAACAACAGCTCGACCTGGAGCTAGGCTGCCATGAGTGGCCGGCAATGGCTAGGCTGCAGCCCCTGTGGCAGTGAGTTGCCATGGGCTACGGTGTGTGGCCAGCAGCCAGCGTGAGCAGCCATCCGCCGCAGTGAGCGGCCATCCAGAAGCGGGCGACTGATCTGCCTCGCCTGGGAAGAGCGCAATGATGGTGCCAACTTGGGCCAGTGAAGCAACGTCNTATATGTATATATATATATATACACATATATATATATATATATACATATACATATATATATATATACACCCCTACATTCACTGCAACATTATTCACAGTGGCCAAGACATGGAAACAACCAAAGTGTCCTTCCATAGATGATTGGGTAAAGAAGATGTGGTACATATACACAACAGAATATTACTCAGCCATAAGAAAAGACCAAATACTGAGATTTGTAACCGGACAGATGAATCTTGAGATTATCATGCTAAGCAAAATAAGAGACAGGAAAAGTTGAGAACCATACGATTTCATTCATATGTGGGATATAAAACTTTTAGGACAAATGAACAAGAAAAACAAGCAAAAACTCATAAACAGAGACAACAGTTTACTTGGTTACCAGAGGGTAAGGGGGAAGGGAGGTGGTAGAAGGGGTAAAGGAGGTCAAACACATGGTAATGGAAAGAAAAATGACTCTAGGAGGTGAACATGCTATGCAGTATATAGGTGATATATTATAGCATAGTACACTTAAAACATATGTAATTTTAATAACTGATGTCCCCCCAATAAATTTAATAAAAATTAAAAAAAAGTCTATCTGCTTTTCAAGGGTGGTCAAAACACATCTTTTTAGACTCACACCTTTGGCAGCTTCACAATTCACACATGTTGAAGGGAGAACTGATTGTATAAGTTGATTATCAGCTGTCAAAAAAAAAAAAGGTTTGTGCCCCTCCCTTCTCACTGGAATCTTGGTCCCTCAATTTTCCAATTTTGTTTCTTTACTCCCACAAAATTTATGATAGCTCCCATGGTTTCTCTGTCCTCCATCAGTTTTCCTAGATAATACACAGACTTTGTTTTACATTTTTTCCTCATGCATCAAAGTGACACATCCTAAGGGGGAAAAACACAGCAGCAGAATGTGAGCCCTCATCTCTGTAGCTTCATCCTCTATAGGTTCTGGATGCCTTCTTTTGTTGATTCAGCAGCCCTCTGATGACATCAGACAGTTTTCAATTTTTCTTATTGTTGCTAATGTGGCTTTTCTTGGTGTCCTTCACAGGAATTTTGGTCTGCCATACACTAATTCCTCTTATCTAAAAGGAGAACTCTGCCCTATTAAACTAGGATTGCTTTGAATTAATTTTACATCTTAATATTTTTGTATTTAGGCCCTACCCTGTGGCTGGTACACAGAGGAAATAATTAGACATGTGATAAATTTCGCATTTATGTAAAAACTACCCTTTTGCAGTGAGGCAAAATTATATAATTTTCTTTTCAATATTTCCCAATGTCCCTTTCCTGACATATGTATCCAAAAGATTTCCTGCTCAAATTTTTCACTTTTACTTATTTTAACAAATACTACTTTCTGTGCTTGATTTAATTGAAAATCTATTTATATTATATTTTTTAGCTACTGCTGCAATCTACTCTTATATCATTTAATTTTTAATAAACTGAATTTAAGGCAATAGAACTCCTTGGTGTATTTTTGTAAAAATGATATGTTCACCATTTAAAAATAAAGCAGTATAGTCAACTATAAGTGATATATAAGTGATATATAAGTGATATAAGTGATCTACATACATATATATATATATATATA
>NW_017731527.1:400841-436710 GCF_001890085.2 Hipposideros armiger | reverse complement strand
AGCGGGCGACTGATCTGCCTCGCCTGGGAAGAGCGCAATGATGGTGCCAACTTGGGCCAGTGAAGCAACGTCCTCCACAACTAGACTGAAGAACAGAACAATAGCAACTTGTCTATTTCCCTTTCCCCAATTCCCCAGCGCTGTTCCCATCCCCCCAATTCCCCAATGAAAAATCTTTAAAAAAAAAAAAAAGAAGAAATAAACAGCTAACAGAAATATCCTAGAATGGCAAAGATGTTAGAGCTGTCAATCAAAAATTAAAATACTATAAATAACATCTCAAAAGATCTCGTAGAAAAGGTAGAGAACATGTCTGAAAAAAATGTTAAATTTAGCAGACAGTTAAACCTAAAAAGAAAAAGTACACAGGAAATGCTACAAGTAAAAAGACAATTTAGAGATGAGGGTTTACTTTGAAAGGTTTATCACAATATTAGACACTGCAGAGGCTGAAGACAAATTAGTTGCAATTATCCAAATTAAAATGTAAAGAGGAAAAAAGGGAGATAAAAATGGGACAGAACTTGAGATTTGGCCAAGATTCAGTAACATGTGCTAGATTTACACCTCTTCCTTAATTAAACAACTGAAAAACATGCAAAATATACAGAATAAGAGTTTTCAGACATTGGACAAAAGTCAGTACAGTACAGTGATTTCTGAGAGAGAAAATACAAATATGCTAAGCCCGGTAATATCCCCCAGCATACTGGTCATATAGATTACTTATTACACAGATCAAGAAGGTGGAACCAAGGTACAGGTGAGTGGTTTCTCTTAGCGGGGTAGACAGAGTTTGGATTCCTGGGAGGCCGAGGCAGCTGCAGTGTGCAGGACAGAGTACCACAGAGGAGAGAATGGCAAGGAGAGATAGTCTGGAGATCTTTGGAAGGTCAACATTGTGTCTTAGCTGTGTAAAAAAACAGCAACATGTATGAAGATACTACACAAAGCTTCAAGGAACAGTCGAGGGAGTTTCCAAAGGGTCATAAATAGTTTTGTTTTGTTTTTTATTTTGTTTTCTATGGTAGAAAACGTTTCTTATGTCATAGGGCATGAGATTCTGTACTTACTAGGTACTCAACATTGGGACAAAATTAGCCCTAGATTAAAGGTTGCTCTGGTCCTATCTGAAGGACTCAAAAACATAGACACTTTCTTGCCACCATATACAAAAATTAATTCAAAATGGATTGTAAACTTAAATGTAATGAATTCTGTGTTTTAGAAAAGCAGAGATAAACTATGCAAAGAGATGACAATAATATTTGCCTTTGCCACCATAGGGAATATATTCTGAGCAATATTTTGAACCATTTGCATGGAAGAAACATAGGCTGTTATTATATCCCTTAGTAGAGAGTAAGGTGGTTACCCTAAAAGGACAATTTGGTAACAGAAAGGAGTGACCTGACACCTGATTCTAGAATAGCCTACCTTAGTCCAAGACATATTTTATATTCTACAGAAGAATGAATATAGTATATATCCATCTGGTAATCCCTGGTAAATAGGTTTTATCTCTGTACACTTTGTAGAGCTATTAAATCTTCTGCCCTAAGGTTAAAATTTGTCTTTTTTTTCCTTGAAAAATATTCTTTATTCATACCCTTTTGTCTATAATATTGTAAGATCTTGACAGCCAAATTGGGGTGAAGCCCTATAAGAAATGGGACAAGGAAGCCATTCAACCTGATTCCTGTTTCACACAGAGATTGGAGATCCGAATCAATCTCTGTGATTCAAGCACAGTCACTGTCTCAGGCAACTTCAATGAAGTTTGAGGACAAAGTTCAGATCGTGATAAAGTTAATGCATTTGTTTAGTTCTATGTTGCTGTACCTGTCTTTCTCAGGGACCTATCAGAGGGCCTACCAGAAGCAGATGAGTTTTACTTCACATTGTACCCATCATTCTTTTTCTACAAGACATGGCTGAACAAAATCGTTTTATCTATGTTAAAGTGCAATTTAATTTCTTGTCAGTTTTTTTTTCATGAAAACTAATGGGTTAGCTTTTTATTTATTTGTTTTCCCCCTATACTTCCAGTTTCACTCATGATTTTTGCCACAGGAATGGTACAGCTATTTTAGCAGTTAGGATTCCAGAATTTTTCACAAAGTGAGACTGAACTTTCATAAAGCAATTAGCTCATTTTTAAATAAATAAAATTAATTTAAGCTCTTTCTACCAAGACACTCAAAGAATTCAAACTCAGCTTTTACCCTGACTACATTTTACTGATCACTATTTCCTAAACAATATCATAATGAATAAACCATTCAGTGATATAACTTAGTTCAGACTGGATAACTTTCTTTCAGAGCAATCTACTTCCTAATTACATCATCTTAATTGTGCTCTAAATAGACCCATTAGTCTTTGTAGGGTTTTAAAAACAAAGTTTTCCTACACAAGTTCTAATTTTTCACCAGTCTTTTAAAATAGAACCAACGACATGCTCTTTACATTGAAAAGGAAGAGGTGAGCTTTTATAAAAACTAAATAAATTGTGTAATCCTCTGTGATATAACATTTATCCATGTACCATCTTAATTTACAGCAGGCAAACATACTCTTTTTTTTTTTTTAAAGATTTTTATTGGGGAATTGGAGGAAGGGGAACAGACAAGTTGCTATCATTTTGTTCTTCAGCCTAGTTATGGAGGACGTTGCTTCACTGGACCAAGTTGGCACCATCATTGCGCTCTTCCCAGGTGAGGCAGATCAGTCACGGGCTTCTTGACAGCTGCTCACTGCGGCTGCTGGCCACACATGGTAGCCCATGGCAACCCACCTGCCGTCACCAGTGACTCACGGCAGCCCAGTGCCAGGTTGAGCTGTTGTTCAGCATCTTAGCTGTAGAGGGCAGTGTCACTGGCCCTCATATGTGGGATCCGAACCAGGGCCCTCTGGTGTCCCAAGCCAGCTCTTAACCAATGCACCACTCGGCGGCCTGAAAACATACTTTCTCTCACCACTTTTATTGTAACCGAGAGCCAATAATTTAAAATTGAATTAACTTGCTTTTCAATGAGATTGTTGATGCAGCTGAGTAATTATGTTAAGTTGCTTCATTATCATGCTTCTCAGCTGTGCATATATAGCACTGATTGAGTTAAAACTCCTATTTACATATTACAATCAGTGGTTAACTAAACTATCATATTTTTAATTTTGAGGTAACATTAATAAAGAGGCACAGAAAATTCATTTGAGAGATGAGCCTAGAGAAACCTTACATTTTATGATGGTTAAATAAATAAGCGAATGAATGCATAAGTGAATGAATGCATGGATGACTGAGGATTTCTAAGTACACATTTATTGACTTTATTGGCCCCTCAAACATTAGACAAAGGGAAACAGAAATAAACCTAGCCGTTTTAGGTAGGTTTCACTAAGTAGAATTTGAAATAATTAATAAACACTAAAATCATCGACGTCTAATAGATAAAGGGGGTATTTACAATGATGTAATACTATTTTCTCATTTTACAGATTAGAAAATTGAAATCTACACGTGCTTGAGATTTATCAGTGGTGACACAGAGAGTCAGTGACATTGTTTTCAATTTCATGATAATAATGAGAATTTTCCTCCTTAGAATGATGTCTGATATTTGCATAGACTCAAAATAAATAGCTGCAATTTGATAGCTGCATCACCTTGAGCAAATATTTAACCCTTTGAGACCTCAGTGTCTTCCTCTTTAAAGAGAACACCAGTATCATCTACCATATAGACTTGTTATGAGAACTAAAGGAAGTAATATACGTAAAATAAGTAAAAAGCATTTCTTACTATATAAATGTGTACATGTACTATGTATGGTGAACACTATGTACATACACACACATTTGGTCTGATGATGGTGATGATGATCATTATGAATAAATTGAGTCAAGTCACAAAATGTGGAATCTTCAATAAGTTTCTCAGTTGTATTACTCTTCACATATAATTTAAGTCCTTGGAAATAGTCATGTATTGTCTAAGACTGAGAAATTTTATGACTTAGGGTGGGAAAATTACAAGTATTATGGTTGGCTTCATAATTGTGGAACATTTTAATTTCATTACATTCAGATCTCTGTGATGTTAGTATTTTTGAGCCATAAATTCTTTAAATTCCACTGGGTTATGTATTTACTCTCATTAGGCTACATTTTAAATAATTATGACATAGAAAAGTGAGAGAAAGAGATGAGATCATTTATTGCTTGCTGATTAAAAATGGTAAAGAGAGGTGAAAACTAATATTTATAAAGGTCTACTTTGTGTCAGAATTTTCAGGCATATAATATATATTGATCAATATGTATATATAATATTTAATATATAACTTATATATTAATAATAATTCATAATATATACTATACTCTCACTTCCATAGTTTTCCTACTAATTTTTTAGAGAAAAGGAAAGTGAGATTATGTGAAGATAAATAATGTCAAAATAGTCCACTAGAACACTAATTTTAAAAAGTTTAGAAAGGAAATTGATAATACTAAAATGGTAAAAAAAAAACCTCAGATTTCATAAAAACAATGTAATTAAATTTTAAGGACAGATTAAATATAATGTCCATATGTACAGAGATCAATTGTTAAACTACAACTCTTTTATAGCCCAAGGATGTCAAAGTGCTTGCCTAAATTTGCAATGTCTTAGGGATGAGAATGATTCTGAATCTCTATGCTCCCATCCCTAGTCTATTTACAAGAACTTTATGTTATTATACATTTAATAATGTTTATAACAATGGTTCATTACTTCAAACTTCCATCGGGAGATAAATGTGAGGTGTCCTTGTAGATGATCACCTGTCTCTTCCAGGCCTGATTGCTACTAGACCCTTCCCATTTGCTTTACAGCCCGCTTTTATTCTAGATACTGTATTTACCTTTCCCAGGTTAGTACATGTGTCACAATCCAAATTAGCAAAAATTAAAATTTATTGTAAGAGTCTAAAAATATCTAAATGTTACTGTTGGAAAAGTTGCAGATAACTTGAAAACTATGGCTATTTAAAATTAGGAGTTTATATTTTAATGACACAATGTTTACATCCAAAGAGATGATATGTTAATGTCTAACCCACCTGGGCAGAACAAACTGGTTAAAATAGAAGCCTATAAAGGAAACTCATTTCTACTCATTCTATTTAAAAATAAACATTGAGAGGGTTTTAAATCAGGAGTTTATGATGTTATTGAAGGGATTGCTCAGAATAACTGAATATATATATATATATATATATATATATATATATATATATATATATATATATCCCTGGATTAAGACTATTGTATGTGTATATACATATACATGTATATACACATAAACATGCATATGTACTTCTATGTACAAAAATCTATGTGCATACATGTATTTCTAGGTATATGTAATATAGATTATATATACTGTATAGGTGTCATCCTTATGTGTAAGTACATGTATATATCCATACCTATATATCTATAAATATCCTACTATGTAGTAAATTATGTGTGCTATAAAAACAATAAAATTGAAAATTTGAAAAAATAAAATTCTAATAAATAAATTTAATATTCTTTATAAAGTCACTGGTAAAACAACACTTTCAAAAATAAACAAATCCTAATGTTACCTTAAAATATAGTGCTTTCTTAGCAGTTTTGGTTTTTAACAGTTTCTTAATTATATATCCATCTTATTCTTCATCCATATGATTTGTAGAACTGGGAAATTTCTCATATCCACAACATTATTTCTTTTATCAAAATATTTAAGCCTTTGCTCATTACCTTAACTTGCACTTGAAGCAGCCATTTAGAAACAGTTTGCCTGAAGCCTTTATGTACCTCTTAATGAATTTCAAAGGAGTTTTGCCCCCAATTACTGCTCATATGGGAAAAGCAGTTCTACCTGTATCTTGGTACTGAAGAGACCTCAATATCTCAAAAAAATTAAGACCAATAATATATATGACAACTGCTCTTATAATTCTATCCTTTTTATATCCACAAATTAGAGATGGGATGTCAGAATTCACTCTTTTTTCACAGCTGGAAGTATAACACCAAGCTACATTATCTTAATTTGATATTCTCTCTTTCACAGTTCTAAACATTTGGCCTGAAACTTTCGATGCTTGAAAAAACAGAAAATTGGCTTCCAATTTAAATTTTTCTGATTATCAGAATTTTTATTTCAAAATATACTATGTCTTGATTTAAAGTCCATGTTGAGATTCACATCTAAAGCTACCGCATTTTCTTTTTAAAAATTGTATGTTTAAGTATAGCATTTTAGTGCTTGATATTAACATTTTATAAAATGAATAAATGCTAGACCATGTATTATATATTTTGAAATTTGCATAATTCAAAATTATTGTCCCTAATGAAATATAGATTAATTTGAGATAAAGCATCCTTAGATATTATATATCTATAATGAATGCAGTTTATTTCTTCCATAATGCTGTTCTTTATTTTCTCACCATTACTATTAGTATGTTGATTAATTCAGAAGCCCCTCTTAAATTATAAGTATACTTTATTATTGTAGTTATAAGGCTTTATGAAAGTTTCATTTGTATTTTTTTCCCCCTTTTGGTGTATTTTTTCTTTAGCTTTAGATTTAGAAGCACCACTATTACATAATGAGTACATGATTAACGTTCATTTGCCTGTCTCAGTTCCTCTGTGTTGCTGCTCTATTTTTTTCATATTGAAGATAGACTCAAGTAATGAGATAAAAGCTCCATGAAAAAGTAAGAAGCAATATATAAGTAAAAATTTTTTTTAAATTTCCATTTCTGTCTGATTTACTTCGCTTAGCATAATAATCTCAAGATCCATCAATGTTGTCACAAATGGCATTATTTCATCTTTTCTTATGGAAGAATAGTATTCCATTGTGTATACATACCTCATCTTCTTTACCCAATCATCTATCAAAGGACACTTTGGTTGTTTCCATGTCTTGGCTATCATAAATAAAGCTGCAATGAACATCGGAGCACATATATCTTTATGGGTAAATGTTTTCAGAGTATTTTGGGTAGATACCCAGGAGAGGAATTACTGAGTCATATGGTAATTCTGTTCTTAAGTAGAGAACCATATGATTTCACTGATATGTGGGATATAAAACTGAAAACAACAAAGGAACAAGACAAACAAATGAAGAAACAAAAACTCATAGACACAGACAACAGTTCAGTGGTTACCAGAGGGTAAGGGGGAAGAGGGATGATAGATGAGGGTAAACGGGATCAAATATATGGTGATGGAAGGAGAACTGACTCTGGGTGGTGAACACACAATGTGATATAGATGATGTATTACAGAATTGTACACCTGAAACCTATGTAACTTTACTAATCATTGTCACCCCAATAAACTTTAATTTAAAAAAATGTCATTTTCATATACTGATATACTCCACATGTAGCCAAAACCTTCCATTTGCTTGAATGGGATAAGTTCATTGGAGCATGAAAATAAAGACAACAGAGAAATTAATAAAAGCTTCTGACTTTCAGAAGAAGACAAAGGTCACAGAAGGAGTTGAATCATTGGTTCTACCCAAGAGTTCTCGGTTATCTCCAACTTCACAAGGTATGAAAGTCCTCTGCTTACTCTGCACCTTTTCTGAAGGAATTGGGGGAATAAAAAACAAGTAAATAAAACTACTGCTTAAATCATTATACCTAAACATATGGTTTGAATTATTTTGGTAGATTAAACGTTCTGCATTGGAGTAAAACTTTTCCCACTGCCATGCCATGGATGAGAGCTAGTGCAGAAGAAAATGAAGGTATTATCTTTCTTTGCACATGGGCTAATATGTTAATAATAATTAAGAAATAGCATATTATGGCATGCTCACAAAAATAATAATTACTACATTTCTTGATATTTAAAATAAATATGAGGTTACAGTATAGGCTTGTGACATGACACAGCACTAGAGAGAAGCACAGGGACATTTGTATATGATATGTCTGACTGAGGCAGAAGGAAATTATTAATATAATAGAAATCAAACTACAAATCCTTAGAAAATATTTTTACTACTCATATAATGATTAATAATTATGAAGATTGTTTTATTTCTAAAAATATTTAAATCACTTTATTTTCTATACATGTTACAACTTCATATTTTTAATAAATGCATAAAATACAAAGGTAAAAATAACTCCCAAGACCCAAAATCCATGATGAATATGAGAGTTTCCACAACCCATATTTTATCATTATTAAAGTTTAAGAATAATTTCTTGTACCTAATTGCTTTGTTTTGTTTTGTAGAATTATTATTGTTTTTCTTTAAAAAATATACACATTAGGGCCGTCCGAGTGGCGTGATGGTTAAGAACTGGCTTGGGATGCCAGAGGGCCCCGGTTTGGATCCCACATATGAGGGCCAGTGACACTGCCCTCCACGGCTAAGCTGAAGAACAAAACGACAGCAACTTGTCTGTTCCCCTTCCCCCAATTCCCCAATAAAAATCTTAAAAAAAATACATATTATAACTTTACTAACAATTGTCACCCCAATAACCTTTAATTTAAAAAATACACATTATATATACAATTTAAATTTAATAGAAAAAGTAATTAAACTGTAGAAAATATTTTATCTTTATCTACATAAAACCTACATGTACAGTGTTTACTGACACCAACAGAACACTCAGGCTTGTGTTGATACATCTGAAAACTATTTGATGGATAGAGGTAGAATTTAAAAACTAACCCTGTTCATCCTGCCTGTTTGCTAGAAAACTTTCTATTATGTGTTTTTTTTTTCAATTTTGCTCATGTTTGGGGATTTTTATTATATGGTTCCCCATTCAATAATGAATTCTGCTGATGAATACATTTACTGATATTAAATATTTTCTGGCACAATTTGATAAAATTAGTAAAAAAAAAAAAAAGAGAGAATACCCTGAGATATTCTGAAACTTCTGTGACACCCACTTTAGAGCCTTTTAATAAGACTTTTCCCTCAGAGGCTAGTCATGAGATTTTTTAACTTTTCAGGATTCCAAAATGTCTCACATTTTTTGTTTTGCCTTTTGTTTAATGTTACTGACATATATCACAGACATGAAAAATAGCAATTTTTATAAATATGAAAAACACTAGTGATATTACCTTTTTTCCAATTTGAATTGATATTTTAAAGAAAAAGAACAAGTTTTCCAGTATCCTTTATTCCCCCTCTCATGTTGACTTTTTACTTTGTTTCTATTTCCCTTTTGTTTTTTTACAAGGGCATTTTGAAATAATATTTTCCAGAGTGGAAATGGTATCTCATAACCCAACTGACATTTTTCTAGGGGGTCACTGTTCTTGGAATATAGCCTAGAGATGATTAAACTAACAAATAAAACATTTTAAGATATCCCATTAATTTTGGGCCCAAGACCAGCAACAGGGGAAGTGTTTCTGGGTGACTCTCTAAAGGACAGATATGAACTGCTCCCAGCAGAAGGAATTTGTGATGCAGAGTCAGTTTGTTTTGTTTTTTGTTTTGTTTGTTTTGGTTTGGTTTTCACTCACTCATTAGTAGCATGAAATATGGTCTTTTAAACTGTTTTAAAATGAATACCTCTCAGTTTGCACTAGTACTTGACCTGGAGACCTTGATTAAGCAGTTTTGTTTGTTTTGTTTTGTTTTCTCTTTGCTTTGTGAAAACTTCCATTATAAGCTCTCTATAAACAAAATAGAACATCATGACATGCTGTATGTAAATTAGTTCAAAATTCAAATTCCAGCATTCAAATCTCTAGCATATCCATTGTATATTTCAATGCAGAGAAGTATAGTAGACAATTTTAAGAGTTTTACATCCATTATCAAGTCGAGAACGTGGATTGTTTCTTCTTAATTACCTTCTTCACATTTCCAGAAAGTGGCACTTCTGCTTTAAGCTGAAGAAAATTTTAGAAAAACAGAAACTTTCAACTTGACCTATTTTTTTTAAATCTAACTCTTTTAAGTAGTAGCTCAAATATCACAGGTCTACTGTTTCCTGACCTCTCCAAAAAGCAAACTAACCTTTTTTTTTTTCTTTCATAGCACTTGGCTAATATTCCATTTTAGCAATTGTTGCATTCAATTATAATCAACTGGAATATATTATCTTAAAATTGCCTCAATACCCTAATTATGCATTTCATATTTTTCATAAATCCTCTGAACTGAAAAAAGACAAATCTATAGGGAAAGTCAGACAAAGGCTTACTATTATTACTAATAAAAATAAAATTCATTTCACAATTATTATGTACTAGTTTTATGAGGATTAATCATAACAACTATCCCATTTCCTAAAAAAATCTCTCATTAAGTAGATATGATAATAACCCCATCTTATTTATGAGGAAACTGAGTCACAGAGAGGTTCAGTAACCTGCCAAGGCCATGAACTTGGTGAATTGCAAAACTATTGGGTTGTCGAAAAAGTCATGACATATTTTGTCTATGTTTTTGAAATGCCATCTATTTATATAAAGAACAAAGTCAATCAGTGATATATTGCCCATTTTGTTCAATAATCTTTTGCTCTCTTTCAGTGAGCTTCATAATTCCTCATTTGTTCATAGAAGGACCTGTATTTATTTGCAAGGTGCTGATTTACAGCCTTATCTGAATTGAACGTTATACCATGCAAAGAGTTTTGAAGAGAGCAAAATAAGTGGAAGTCTGACAGCACAAGGTCAGGGGAGTATGGTGGGTGTGGCAGCACATCCCATCCAAGCTCCAATCATTTTGATGGGTGTTCAAACTTGTGAGTGGTCTCGCGTTGTTGAGATGGAACACAACTCCTTTACAATTAACAAGCTCTGGAGGTTCCTGGATGATGGATTCATTCAAACTGTCCAATTGCCGAGAATACACATTCGAATTGATTGTTTGTTTCCTTGGTAGGAGATCGAAAAACAGGACATCTTTAAAATCCCATCACACTGAGAGTATAACCTTCCTCTGATGAATGTCTGCTTTCAATGTCATTTGAGGCGAATCATCACGTCGGGAACAAGACTGTTTGCACACCACATTCTCGTAAACAATCCACTTCTCATCACCAGTTATAAGTTGCTTCAAAAAAGGATCATTTTCTTCACGCTTAATGAGCATATTGCAGCTGTTTATATGGGCCGTCAAATGAACTTCTTTGAGTTCATGCGGAACCCAAATATCGAAATTGCTTACATATTCCAGCTTCTTTATGTTGGTCATGAATGCCTGAATGATGGATGTTCAATGTTTCTGCAATCTCTTGTGTCGTGTAATGTGGGTTTGACTCAATGAATGCCTTTATTTTGTTGTCATCAAACTCGGTGGGCCTCCCTGACCGAGGAGTGTCATTGAGATCAAAATCACCAGCATGGAATTTCGTGAACCATTGTTGGCACTGACATTCTTGTACAGCATTGTCACCGTAAACTTTATGCAACTTTTCACAAACTTGACATGTGTTCTACCCTCTATGGAAGTAAAACAGTAAAATATGGCAAAAATGCACAGTTGGGTCTTCCATCTTCAACTTGTTGTAAAATCTCCAAAACTCAACCAAACCGCTCATTTTTTTTAGAAGAAAGCTAGAACTGTCAGCTGTCAAATGACATAGCAATAACATAGATGCGAATGACTCTAGTACTTCCAAAAATGAACTAGTGTCATCTGTCACAACATGCATCATGACTTTTCCGACAACCCAATAGAATTCAAACTCAGGAAAGCTTCACTCTAAAACAAGGTTCTCTTTATCAATTGTCTTTTTAGAAAGTGCCAGGGTACCACTAGAAATACGTTTAATCAATGCAAAAGTGTGTTACAGGCAATAAAAATTGTCTTAACTTTTTGGTTGATTACAGTAAAATACATTATATATATATATATATATATATTATAAAAATACATCTATTTTAATGTTGATGTACATGTATGTGTAAATACATGCACCCATTTTATATATACATATTCACATATATAACTGTCGAGAGAGGAACATTCTTTTTAAAAAAATTTTTTTTAAATATGTGGGTTGTTGGAAAAGTCATGAGGCATATTTGCAACAGATGTCACTAGTTCATTTTTGGAAGTACTAGAGTCATTCACATATATGTTATTGCTATGTTATTTGACAGCTGACAGTTCCAGTTTCATTCTAAAAAAATTGAGCAATTTGGCTGAGTTTTGGAGATTTTACAAGTTGAAGATGGAAGATCAAGCTGTGCATTTTTGCCATATTTTACTGTTTTACTTTCATAAAGGGAAGAATGCACATCAAGCTTGTGAGAAGTTGCATAAAGTTTACGGTGACAATGCTCTACAAGAATGTCAGTGCCAACAATGGCTCATGAAATTTTGTGCTGGTGATTTTGATCTCAATGACACTCCTCGGTCAGGGAGGCCCACCGAGGTTGATGACAACAAAATAAAGGCATTGATTGAGTTAAACCCACGTTACATGACATGAGAGATTGCAGAAACATTGAACATCCATCATTCAAGCGTTCATGACCAACCTGAAGAAGCTGGGATACATAAGCAATTTCAATATTTGGGTTCTGCATGAACTCAAGGAAGTTCATTTGACAGCCCGTATAAACATCTGCAATATGCTCATTAAATATGAGGAAAATGATCCTTTTTTGAAGCAACTTATAACTGGTGATGAGAAGTGGATTGTTTACGAGAATGTGGTGTGCAAACAGTCTTGTTCCCGACGTGATGATTCGCCTCAAATGACATTGAAAGCAGACATTCATCAGAGGAAGGTTATGCTCTCAGTGTGGTGGGATTTTTAAGATGTCCTATTTTTCGATCCCCTACCAAGGAAACAAACAATCAATTCGAATGTGTACTATCGGCAGTTGGACAGTTTGAACGAATCCATCATCCAGGAACCTCCAGAGCTTGTTAATTGTAAAGTTGTGTTCCATCACAGCAACGTGAGACCACACACAAGTTTTATCACCCGACAAAAACTACTGGAGCTTGGATGGGATGTGTTGCCACACCCATCATACTCTCCTGACCTTGCACCGTCAGACTTCCACTTGTTTTGCTCTCTTCAAAACTCCTTGTGTGGTATAACATTCAATTCAGATGAGACTGTAAATCAGCACCTTGTTCAGTTTTTCGCAAATAAGGACAGGTCCTTCTATAAACAAGGAATTATGAAGCTCACTGAAAGATGGCAAAAGATTATCGAACAAAATGGGCAATATATCATTGATTGGCTTTGTTCTTTATATAAATAAATGACCTTTCAAAAACAGACAAAATACATCATAACTTTTCCAACAACCCAATAGCTTGGAAAATAAAAGGAAGGAAAGGCCTCATTGAAAATAATAACTTAAAACAATAAATCTCTAGGGGAAAAAATGTACTAAGTGTGAAACTTCTACACAAATAAAACAAAGAAACCCTAATAGATTTCATAAGAAGGACTTGAATAAGTAGAATGTTATAGTCAGTTTTGGATAGAAAGACTCAGTAATTTAAGTATATCAAGTGTCCCTAGATAAGTATCACTCACTCTGTTGTTTACCTACCCAACAATCTACTTACGTCTATTTCCTCGAAAATAAAAACTCAGATAAACATATTAAAGATGCTCCATATTATATATCATGTGAGAAATGTAAATTTAAACAATGAGATAACAATACACATCAATTAGAATGGCCAAAACCAGAACACTGGTAACACCAAATACTAGCAAGAGTGTGAAACAATGGAAACTCTTATTCATTTCTAAAAAGTGATTCTACCATCACTTTGGAAGGTAGATTGGCAGTTTCTTACAAAACTAAATATATTCTTACCACAAAACCCAGCCATCCCTCTCTCTTGGTATTGCCAAATCCATGCAAAAACCTGTGCTGATGTTTAGAGTACACTAGTTGTATTTATAATTGCCCAAACTTGGAAGCAGAAAGATGCCCTTCAGTAGGTGAATGGATAAAGAAACTGTGGTACATCCAGACAATGGAATCTTACTCAGTGATAAAAACAAATAGCTATCAAGTCATAAAAAGACATGGAGAAATCCTCAATGCATATTACTAAGTGAAAGAAGCCAACCTGAAAAGACTTCACTGTGCATGATTCCTACTACATGACCTTCTGGAAAAAGGCAAAACTATGGAGCCAGTGCAAAAAATTAGTCATTTCCAGGCTTAAGGAGGAGGCAGGGATGAACAGATGGGGCAGAGAAGATTTTTAGAGCAATGATAATACTCTGCATGGTACATGTCATTAGACATTTGTCCAAACCTATAGTATGTATAACAATGAGAGTGAACACTATTGGACTTTGTGTGGTTATGATATGTCAATGCAAGTTCAATTATATTAAGTGTTCCACTCTGGTGAGGGATCTAGATAATGGAGGAGGCTATGCATGAGTAGGGGCATGAGCAATTTGAAAAATCTCTGTACCTTCCTCTCAATTTTGCTGTCAACCTAAAACTGCTAAAAAAAACCCTGAAGTCTCAAAACAAAAGTGAAACCCTTTTTCCTTTAGATGTTGAGCTGCCTGGTGCAAAATTCAGTGAAAGTTGAGACCTTCCCCATCCTAAGAGGTGAATTTTTATTAGTCCAGTTGCCAGTGATTAGTTCAATACTAAACATCAGTGGAATTCCTGAAAATAAGATGAGATCTGCTGGAAAGCTCCTGGAAATTTTTTCTTCACTCTGAATACAAAGGAGAAGCATTTCCTTTTCTTGGCCTTGCACTTTGAATGTGCTTGAATATGACAGAGCTGCCATGCTGTCATTAAGGGCAAGTCTGATGTCAAAAGTCAAGATAAAAGGAGACTAACCTTTGGGTGGTGAGCACACAATGCAATATACACATGATGTATAACAGAATCTTACACCTGAAATTTACATAATGTTATCAACCAAGCTTACTGTCCCAAATTAATAATAACTAAAAAAAAAGTCAAGACAGCAAGAATACTAATACAGAAAGAAGGGAGAATCTAGCTTTAAAATAACTTAGCTAACTCCCACATCACCGTATCTGTGGATGTCTTTTCATATGAACTAATAAATCCCCTTTTTTGCTTATAATATTTTATATTGGATATTCAATCAATTGCAGCTAAAGTAGAAACCATTCTGATACTTGTATTAGTACACATATTATGTTGCCAAAATAATATAGACACATTTTACCTAAAGATTATTTTAACATTCAGATGGACATCAACATGCAAAATAGGAAAGTCCTCAAAATTAATTTTTAATTTGTTGGCATTAAATAACCTTATAAGACAAAAAACTATATGATGAAGCTAAAATAATCTTTAGGTGTAATACTGATACGTGAGTATACAAACTTTAGGACCCAGGTATGTAGTTCAGAAAAAAGAGGAAAAATAAGCTCTTTCCATCATTTCTGCATTCTTTTTTTCTTTATTATCTTTGTCTTTTTGTTTCCTTTTGATTTTTATGCTGAAATCTGTAGCCAGAAAAGCTGCTGTAAGTAACTACTTATATTCTGGAAAGAAAACCTAGTTTTAATTTTTATGTATGTGTGTGTGTGTGTGTGTGTGTGTGTGTGTGTGTGTGTGTGTGNTGTGTGTGTGTGTGTGTGTGTGTGTGTGTGTGTGTGTGTGCGTGTGTGTGTGTGTGTGTGCGTGTGTGTGTGTGTGTTCACACAAAACTTAGCCTGAGAGGATCCTACGAAGTTAAAATTGTCTATCACCACTATAATGCAGGCATTGGAAGGGCACAATGAACGTTATTTATGTTTGCTATGCTGAAGAGAATATTTTTAGAAGAAAACACTTACTTTAAGTTCTTTCTGGTTGTAACATTTTACTTTCATTTGCTTCTGTTACGAAAGGCCTAAGGAGGGTAATCTTTTAAAATTCAGTTATGTAGCTGCAGCCTCCACATAAGCAGTTCTGACTAAAAGCTGATTAAACTTTAGTGCAACAATCCTGTTTGAAAACCTCAAAGCAAGAGGCATTTTATTTTCCAGGTATCAAGAATAAACACTCTGAACGCTTTAGCACTGTAATAATTCTCTGAAAATGTCAAGTTCTTGTTTCCAAATTCTTTACATTCCTAAAATGATGAGAAGTTACAGGGCACACAAATGACCTTCTACCTGAGTCACATTACCTGCTTATTCAGAATGGCGACCTTCTCCTCCACAGACATTACTGTAAATCAGTGATGAGGATGTTCGGTCCAGGCTCAGAGTTCAGTGTCATCATTGTGTCTTCTTAATGGAGAAGGCTAAACACTGCAGTTACTAATCTTCCTGCCAAACTGAATATCCCTGCGATTTAACACAATTCAACATGTTTTAATTCCTCTCCAAATTGCTAGAGCTGATACTTGTTCTCTCTTAAACACTGAAGAATGACAGAGATTCTCTCTCTCTCTCTCTCTCTCTCTCTCTCTCCCTTCCATTCCACATTAATCTATGTTTTAAAATGCCAAACACATTGAGGTAGTTGAGATAGGAGGAAGAGAAAAATATGGGGATTTCTAAATATGTGTTAATATGTTTTAGAATAACATAAATATGTTATGTTTAATTTAATGTACATTACTGTAGTCACTTTTTATCCATCATTGACTAATGCATGCTGAGATTTAGGAATGACTTTAGCCTTTATTAGGAAGAATTTTGACCCTCAAACTAAATTAAAAGGTTGTGATGTTTAATAAAGGTGTAAAATGTTTCATGCTTGCATCTTATCATATTATAATGATTATAAAGTAGAATCCAATAAATAATTAGTCCATTAAGGAGTTTCTAAATATTTCCAGTCTTTGCAAAAAGGAAGGTATGCTGGTGTAATACAGCAGCCTAATTTGCATGAGATTAGAGTTTGGTATGCAGAATACTCAAACATGCATGCATTCTGTGAAATTATTTTCAAAAAAATGATAAGTGCTTTAATTATTTGAAATCAAGTATCATACTGTTTAAAATGTCATTTTTCATTTATATTTTGAAAGTCATTAGAAAAACTACAAGAAGGACTTTATTTAAAAATTGCATATACATCACTGGTATATAGAAATTGTAACTGCCAATGAAGCACACATTTTCTTAAATATTTTCTCTAACTGTCATTATCCTCATCAAGTTTATTATTGTCTTTATTCCTTACAATCCTAAAAGCTATTATTTCATACTATAATAATTTTCCTTTCATCTTTAATTATTTTATTAACTTTCCTATAATTCTTAAAATGACATTTTCTATTTTGCAATTATGAAAGTAATATATCATCATTATAAGTAGTTTTAAAAATATAAAAAGGCACAAGTGAAAATAAAAACATTCATAATCCCAATGCCTAGAGGAAATCACTGTCCAGCAAACTATTGTTCCCTGGTATTGTTATACAAATATCAGTCTACTTACATTTAGCAATTAAATGGGATCAGATTGAACACAAAAATTTGTATTTGCTTTTTAAAATTAACATAGTATTTAATTATTTTCCTAAGGCATCAAGGATCCTGGAAAACACTGTTTTAATTACCACACAATATATGTCATATATATGGTTACACTTTTACTTACCCATTCTATTTTTTTTGTTGTTATTTAGATTGTTTATAAAATATTCCCCCATAAGTATTTGAAATCAATTTTATGAACTTATATCTTTGATTTTTTGTTTCCTTATCATTAATCCTGAGATGAACATCCTTGGATGTAGATTGCCAAATTAATCTTTAGAAATATTAACTAATTTTATCCCCCTAATTATGTATCAGGGTGCTTCTGTTTCACTACGGCCTGCCAGTGTTGAAAAGTATCATTTTGAAAACCTTTGCTTGCTCTATAGGGTGAGAATATATTTTAATATGGATGACCAGTTTTCACTGTGCAATTTTCACCTCTGAGATTTACACATGTACATATAAATTCAATGAACTGATTGGGCATCTAAGTCTATAACTGAGTCTATCTCTGGGCAACATGCATGCAGAGATGGTTCTGCTCAGGGAAGAAGGAAACTTAGAAAAAATGGCGGTAAGAAGAATAGTACTTGCCTTTCTCTAATACTGATCTAAGGCCCTAGCTCAATAAATCTTTGTGAGAGTGGTAATGCCAGTACATATTATTAACGATGTTTCAGAGGAATTATTTGAAATTTTGAGGCAAGGAAAAATGAGTTCCCAGGAAAAATGTGGCAACTTGACACAGAAATATATTCTTCTAACTTTTCTAACATAAAAACTTTTGTTACCTCATCATCGTATCCCACAGTTTAAATGCATATATTATATATTATCTTCCCATCTGAGTCATTTATTTAATATTGTCTACTTTTTGATTTGCTGATCAGTTCTCTTTATCCATCTATTCTTTTTTTATTAAATTTATTGGAGTGACAATAGTTAGTAAAATTACGTAGGTTTCAATTGTGTATTTCTATAACACATCATCTATATATGGCATTGTGTGTTCACCACCCAGAGTCAGTTCTCCTTCCATCACCATATATTTAACCCCCTTTACCTTCTTCTACCATCTGTCCTATACTTGATGCAATATCAGCTAGCATTAAAGATATTTTTCTAGGGGGCCAGCTGAGTGGCTCAGTTGATTAAGAGCTCACTCAAGAGTTTGAGCTCTGAGCAACAGTGGTTCAATGCCCTACCTGAGCTGAGCTGCTGCTGAGCTGCCAGGTAGCAGGATGGCTCAGCTAAAAAAAATATTTTTTTCTAGGGTTTGATAAAAATAGAGGAGGTATTTTCACGCATTTATCCCTCCAGATGAACTTTAAAAATGAATTTTATTTAAAAATACATGAAAGGATAAAAAACATCAAATAGAATAAACTGCATATACTGACAAGTAATTTCTCTGTCATTACATATCCCAATTCTTCCTTCTTTTTACAAGATTAAATATTCCCACTCTGATATGAATCCTTTCTAAAATATTCTATATCATATGCATGTATTCAAATGCATATGCATGTGTAAATACAAACATTGATACAGATTTTTAACATGAAATTTTTTCTGATGTTCTTCTTCGCCTTTGTTTACTGTAAAGCATGATATATTAAAGTTAATTTCCTTTGTGAACTTATACTGTCATTAATAGTAAATCTTGTTCTTTAAAAGATTTTTCTGCCAAATATTTTAACTTTTTCTTTACAATCCTACTATATTTTGCTGAAGCACTATTTGGAGAAATCTAAACATGGCAAATTCATATAGTTAGACTTGAACTCTCCTTAGCGTTACAATTAATAATAGTGAAGAAGCGAATAATTTAATGCTTATCTAAATTCAGTTCCCGTGTTAATTCTGGGTGCAGTGCAGATTAAACTCTCTCACCACCTGTACAGAAAAGATTTCACAAGCAGACCTGAGACTTCTATGCTTAGAATGGCTTGTTTACAAGATTGGACCTTGACTGGCATCTGAAAATTTGGCTCTCAAGGTTCCTAATCAACATTTAACTGTTAAGGATGGTTTGCTGTGCGTAGACTTTTAAGTAAACAATATGATTTATGCTGAACACCTATTTTTCTGTTATGAGTCTGGAATTTTGGTACCTTCTAGGCAGAGGATATTCATGTGACCAACACCAATAAAAACTCCAGACACTGAATCTCTAATTAACTTCTCTGGTAGACAACACTTCATGTGTGTTATCACGACTCGTTAGAGGAAGTAGGCGGGTCTTGTGTAACTCCAATAGGAAAAAACTTTGGAAGCTTGTGCCTGATTTCCCCTGGACTTCATTTCATGCATCTTTTCTTTTTACTGATTTTGCTTTGTATCCTTTCATTATAATAAATCTTAGTCATGAGTATAAAAGTGATATGTGTCATTCTGGACTGTAGCATTGCATTGTTTGTGTGAGACACTCCATTGTTTCTTTCCCTCTGAGATGGTAAGTAATAATGTCCTGTAGAATGCAGATTCTATAAAGCTGAGGCTAAGAATAAGGATGACATGGAGAAAGCACCTAGCTGACCCAAGATGAAATTAGCATTATAAGAAGTGAACCTCTGAATTTTTTTAGCTACTAAAGTTTGGGAGTTTTATGCTATCGCAGCACAAGTGGAACAATCTTGACTGATACAAATACTAAGCAGATATTTGTTATTCTGAAAATAAGGTCATGTAGCATGAAGGGTATTTATATCACAGATGAATAACAATAATCACTTGTCATGCATGGAAATTGCATTGCCTGTCACTCATACTTAAGATTTTAAGGGTCATAGTTTATTTTATTATCCTCTACTGCACATTTTTGACATTTTGTTACAAATAATATCACAGCCTGGACTAGTTATTATAGAGAATCTACATAGATCAATATATACTATAATTTATAAGAAGATATTCATACATTTTTCTGAGTTGATCATATATGTAATATTAATCATTTGAGAAAGCTTTCAAAATCAGCAGTATTAACAGTCAGTTAATAAAATGATAACCTGATTAAAATGGCTAAAAAGGACGGTTTTCCCACCAATTTATTAACATTGAACTATTAATATGTGTTGATTACATACCACAGGGCATGAATCATTAGTTGAGCTTAGTAGCAGACATGTCAGCACAAAACAGAAGTTGGATGTAGCTGGATATGACAACTTATTATTTATTCACAGTAATAAACATGTCCAAGAAAATGTACCCTTAAAGAAACATTTAGATATCTTAAAAAAATGCTTTCTTTCAGAGGAAATATATAGATACAAGCTCTCATGTTGGGCATTTCCTATTGGAGTGTGATATTTCTGCTTTACAAATAGTTCACAGACCAAAAGAGAGAGCTGGGTATTTCAATAATTTCTATTTTCTAGTATGATGTTCTACTTTTTTTCACTTAAAAATTAAAGTAAATTAATCACAGTGCCTTTATTTTATTTTATATACTAGCTAGATCATGGTTCTATTTATACTATAGCTACAGAGAAATATTTTTAATTAACTTAGTAAATAATGATTTTTAAATAAACTTTATTTATAATAGTTTTCAATTTACAGAAAAGTTGTAAAAATCCCTTTGGCCTATTGGCTGAGATCAAGTGAAGGAAAGTTTTAAAGACAGAACAGAGAACACCTGTATACCCACACCATTTTTCTTGTCAGTGACATCTTACATCAGCAGTTCTCAACCTGTGAGTCACGGCCCCTTTGGGGGTGGAATGACCCTTTCACAGGGGTCGCCTAAGACCATCAGACAACAAAAAAATATTTACATTACGATTCATAACAGTAGCAAAATTACAGTTATAGAGTAGCAAGAAAAATAATTTTATGGTTGGGGGTCACCACAACATGAGCAACTATATTAAGGGGTCACAGCATTAGGAAGGTTGAGAACCACTGTCTTACATTGTTACTTACTTACTATGGTACATTAGTTATAATTAGTGAATTGATATTGATACTGATTAATTGGTTCACTACAGTCTATATTGTATTCAGATTTCCTGAGGTTTTATCTAATGTTCTTTCCATGCCCAGAGGGCTCCCCACCCCAACGTAACATATTTATTCATATGCCTTCTTAGGCTTCTTGGGCTGTGACAGTATTTCAGAATTTATATTAATAACCTTAACAATTTTAGGGACTTCTTATCAGTAGAATGTTCCTGATCTGGGATTTCTCTGATAGTTTTTGCATAAAGTGGGTCATGGTTTGTGTTTATTCCTTTGTTTGTTTTGGAGAGAAGCGGGGAAACACCACAGAGTCAAAATACCTACTTAGAATTTCAGGCTGGTTCCAGGGTCGGACTGAGTCTGACTGGGTCTGATTTAAGCTGTGCTGGGTCCAGTGTCAGATGAGTAAAATTTTGTTTTAAGGCTGAGCTAGCAGGTTAATTTCACCAAAGACAATTTTGAATTAGAGTGTCCACAGTGGAGAACTTTTTACCTGGATAAGTTTGCCCTTTCATGAGGTACCCTAAAGTAAAAGGGGACTCCACCAAGCACTCACTATACAGGGTACAAGGAAAATTATTTCTTCTCCTTTAAAGTTTCTGGTGACTAGGTTGAGACTCCCTGGAGACTCACTCCAGAACCTGCACACTGGATCTGGATTTCATGTTGTCCCTTGTTTTCAGATTGGAAGGCAAAACAAACAAACAAACAAACAAACAAACAAACAAACAAAAAATTAAATCTTTGAATTGTGACTTGTGAATTTGCTTTTGGGTATTTATTGGTTTTGGCTTTCTGCCTGGCTGGGGCATGCAGATTCTTGTGTATGAAGGCAGCACAACAGAGTAAGGTATGGCCCAAAAGTATGGCCAAACACAAATATGGGTTGTACTCTATGACATCTAGGGTCCTACTGACTGTTGTGAGCTCTCAGGGGAGCTATCTTAGTCTTCTGTTCTTTGGGTTAATTTGGGAATGGCTGTGGGTCCTGGGATGATAGTGTCTTTTTTACCCTCTTTGGGGATGCTTTTCGCACCAACCTGAAACATGACAAGACATTCAACAGACACTCTTAAAAATTTTAGTATGGGGCGGGCCTAGTGGCGCGATGGTTAAGAACTGGCTTGGGACGCCAGAGGATCCCAGTTCAGATCCCACACATGAGGGCCAGTGACACTGCCCTCTACAGCTAAGATGCTGAACAACAGCTCAACTTGGAGCTGGGCTGCTGTGAGTCGCCAGCGATGGTGTAGGCTGCAGCCCCTGTGGCAGTGGGTTGCCATGGGCTACCGTATGTAGCCAGCAGCTGCAGTGAGCGGCCATCCAGAAGCCGGTGACTGGTGTGCCTTTCCCGGGAAGAGCGCAATGATGGTGCCAACTTGGGCCAGTGAAGCAAAGTCCTCCACAACTAGACTAAAGAACAAAAACAACAGCAACTTTTCTGTTCCCCTTCCCCGAATTCCCCAGCACTGTTCCCATCCCCCAATTCCCCAATAAAAGTCTTAAAAAAATTTTAGTATGTCTCTATTTAGCTTTTAGCAATAGATAGATGAGACAGAGAGATAGGGAAAGAGAAGGGCAGAGGGAGAAAGGAAGTGAGAGAAAAAAGGAAAGGGAGAGGAAGGGAGAGGGAGAGAGAGAGAGAGAGATTATATGCATATACACTGTTCATGAAGAAAGACAAATCTGCGATTATGTACTCAATTGGATTAGATTAGAAGGCATAATAAATATGGTGCCATTTGAAAATGGGCTACTAGTAGTTCATGGCATTTAGCTTTAGTTATGAAACAAATCATTTAGCTTATCACCTTTAACGTAGAACTTTAGGAGACAGAGTGGCTTTTGTATTGGAATATTATGGAGGACATAATACAAGCACAACTTTGATAGCCCAGTCTTATTGTATAAGAGAGAGTACAGAAAGAAAATGACAGGCTCAAGATCTGAAGTACATAATCAGAGACAAGAGAATCTCTTTATTAACTATGTAGGATAACTTACCCATTTTAACCACAGGACCAATTATCTGAAAACCAGACCCAAGTTTGATTTTGTGATTTGCAGAACGATAATATATGTCGAATCCAAAGCATGCTGGGTGTCTTATTTTAAAAGCAAAACCTTTTCTAGAGAAAGTGGCAACCTACAAATTGGAATGACAAGATACTAGGAGATTATAATAATTTTTAAAATGTGAACTCTCAAAAAGCACTGAGTCCCCTTGTTAACAAAAGCGAGCTTTCCATTTGTGGAAGTTAGCCACCCCATACTTGAATACCCACAACGACTTAAGTTGCAACAGTTAGTTATCTTGGAGAGGCGTGATAAAACCTGGGAAATAAACATGAGAATGTATTCTAAAAGTGTTAGAGCAGGGAAGAAATATCACAACATGGGATCAATATGAAATTATGACAGTGACTTAAATTAAATGAAGATACAAAGCAATAATATAATTTATTCAAAATCTTAGGAGGCTAGGAATCTCAGTGTTTGTCATGTGGGAAATGATCAGCCACATACTAACGATGTAAACTTGAGTACTCATAAAACATGATGTATTAAACAATACATCAGTGAGGAGAGCACCAACATTTGGGAAAAAATCTATAGTGGCTACATTATGAAAGCTAAAGATTATGGTGGTAAATGTCAGCATTGAAATGAGTTTTCTGGAGCCTTGTGGGAGATAATGAGACCCTAGAATCACAGGTTTCAAGTGACAACACATAAATCAGAGACAAAGCAGGCAAATTACAATAGATAGCAGAACAAATTGTGGTATTCACTGATACACAATGACACTATTAGCAGTGAACTCTAGTGAAATACTGCTTGATCTGTATATTAAAAAAAACTAGATCTGATGGAAGATCTAACATGAATTGCTGTATTGGAAAATCAATGTCACACATTGAATTCCCAGACTTGAGGCAGTTCAAACATGCAGACTCCTTGGAATGATATAAAGACTGAATTCCCTTTAGGAAGGGTATTACAGCACTGCAACAAGTATGCGCTTTAACGGTTCCTCTGCCAACTTGCCCATAGGAATCAGTAGCATTTAACAAGATGACTGTGATATGGGAGTATCTGAGACAAAACAGGGACATCTGGTCACAGGCTATATACATTGATAACAATCCCTGGGTTCATGATACGTCATGGCGAACCACTGTTTGTTAGAAACATTGTCACATGACAGAGTCGTGAGCTGAATCCATTTACAATGGGTTTGGTTGGTCTATGAACATACCCTTTGATTTCCCCCCAGTTCCTTAATACACAGTTGAAAACAGTCCTACTCAGCAACTGTGTGAATTGTCAGTTGGCTTTCAGATACTTCGAATAAGGGCAATGTTGTTAGGAAGAAGAGTAAAGTGGAACCCAGTGGATGTACTTGCACAGCAAAATAGTAAACTAAAAGCAAATATTGCATTCCTGGGTACTTGAGAATAATACCACCATGGTGTGATTACAAAATGTGAATCATAAAAATAGATTGAAAACAGTGAGAGAACAAACACAGGTTACACACAAAGCAATGATAATTAGATCTATATGGATTTCTCATTAGCCACAGCCAAAGGACAATGTAATAATTCCTTCAAAGTGTTAAGTGGAAATAAATATCTCTCTAGAATTGGGTATGCAGTGAAGCATTCAAAAGTGGAAGTAAACAGCTATATCTAATGTCAGACGGGTAGTAGATCACGGGGATTATCACTTTGTGATGGGTGCAAATGTCTAACTATTACACTGTTTTGTACACCTGAAACTAACTAAAAAAAACCAAAAAACGTGAAAAAAATGGAAGTAAAATATTGGTGTTTTAAGCCAAAAAACAAGTGAATGTGTTTATTACTAAAATGCTTTAACAAAAGATTTTCTTTTTGCTTGTCATAGTATTTCATTCTTATTTTATAAGGAAATTAAATAATGCATTGTTTTGATAGTAGATAATCATGTGTTATTTATTTATTGATAATAATTTTTCTTCTCCCTCAATTATACCTCTTTTTATAATTAAAATTTATTGGGGTGACAATGGTTAGTAAAATTACATAGATTTCATATGTACAATTCTGTAATATATTATTTATATATCACATTGTGTGTTCACCATCCAGAGTCAGTTTTCCTTCTATCACCATATATTTGACCCCATTAACCTCATTGTCCTTGGGTACAAAGAGGATTTTATGAATATTACTTCAAAGGCAAGGGAAGTAAAAGCTAAAATAAATGAATGGGGCTATATCAAACTTAAAAGCTTCTGCACAGCAAAAGAAACTATCAACAAAATAAAGAGACAACCAACTGAATGGTAGAAGATATTTGCAAACAACGCCTCTGATAAGAGGCTAATATCCAAAATATATAAGGAACTCATACAACTCAACGACAAAAAACAAACAATCCAATTAAAAAATGAGTGGAGGATCTGAATAGACATTTCTCCAAAGAGGACATACAAGTACAGATGGCCAATAAACATATAAAAACATGCTCAGTGTCACTAATCATCAGATAAATGTAAATAAAAACCACAATGAGATATTACCTCACACCAGTTAGAATGTCTATCATCAACAAGACAAATAATAAATGTGTTGGAGAGGTTGTGGAGAAAAAGAAACCAGGTTCCTCATACATTGTTGGTGAGAATGCAGATTGGTGCAGTCACTGTGGAAGGCAGTGTGGAGGTTCCTCAAAAAATTAAGAATAGAATTACCATATGATCCAGCAATCCCTCTCGTGGGTATCTATCCAAAAAATCTGAAAACATTTATCTGTAAAGATATATATGCTCCAATATTCATTGCAGCTTTATTTATGGTGGCCAAGACATGGAAACAACCAAAATGTCTTTCAATAGATGATTGGATAAAGAAGCTGTGGTATATATACACAATGGGATACTACTCTGCCATAAGAATAGATGAAATAGTGCCATTTGTGACAATATGGATGGATCTTGAGATTATTATGCTCAGTGAAATAAGTCAGACAGAAAAAGTTGAGAACCATGACTTAACTGATATGTGGGATATAAAACTGAAAGCAACAAAGGAACAAGACAAACAAAAAAACAAAAACTCTTAGACACAGACAACAGCTTAGTGGTTACCAGAGGGTAAGGGGGGAGGAGGTGGTAAATAGGGTCAAATATATGGTGATGGAAGGAGACATTTCTAAAAAATGACATTCATGCAGAAAGAATACAAACCAGGAGTTACAAATATAGTAGAGAATGGTAAGCAGACTTAATGGAGGGCAACTTTGCATATGCTCTTAAGACTGGAAGCCAGGACTATTTATCTTAGAATGCTAAAAGCTCTTATGTGAACAACTGATGAGGCATGAGTACATAAAGGTAAATAAGAGCCGTTCCCTCTCATCCAATACAATATGCAACACACAGGAATCTGTTTTGATTTCATTCCCCAGAGTTTCATCCTCCATATATTTATCTAGTTACCACTGAATCATGAAGTTTTCACACCTATGTGCTGCTGCTGGACTACTCAGGTTTCAAGTAACTTACTTCCTTTCCTCAAATGACTACAAAAACAGCTTTCCTGGCAGGTTTTTGCTGAATTATTTGGTCTAATTTCCCTTCCCTAATTCAGGTTTAAATAGCACTTGATAATTTTACTTTTACTACTTATTTATTATATAACTCTCACCTAATTAATACAAAAATGAATTTATAGTAAGAAAATACAAGGGAAGCACTCAGTTATCACATTGCATTATAAGTGAACAGATTTTATTATTCTGCAAACAGAGGATAGTATATAATAAGTCTTTAAGATGCTTTACACACATAGCAGCTTTCTTTACAACATATATTTTGAATTAACCTTATTTCTGTTCTCTCATGTCTAATTCTCTTTGCAGGCTATTTATTTTCCATCACCCTTTCTAATTTTATTGGCCAAAAGTTTTGTTTTAATTTTTAAAAGAAAACTACAACTCAGTACCACTTAGGCCAGAACTGGTATTCAGAAGAGGGAAAATATGCACTTAGATCCCAGGGCAGGATAGAATATAGCAACAATGGAAGAATACCACCTGATTGGTAGGGTATTTTGGGTCAAGAATAATGGCAAAGTAGAGGTAAAAAGTGGGGTATGACTTGGGACTTGTATCGGAGAACACAGCCAGTTCTGTTATTCCAAAGATTACAAAGAAGCAGTGAAAACTGATCATACTGCAAGGGAGAAAAAAAAAGAAAAAAACTGTAAACTCTACGATTAGAAGGTCAATGTTATTGCCCTTTTAACAGAGAATAGTGAATTTATAAAATGAGGGAGAACTTATTCCATAAGTTTCAGTTGGATACACAAACTATGAGTTTTTAGGAATTTGATATTATAGTTGCCTAATTATAATACTGTCTTGAGTCAATTGCTTTGGAAGATGGATTATTAAGTATCTCATTAAGTCGAATCCTTTAGAAAAATTCCCATTCATTTGACCTGCTGAACACCAAAGGTTGTGTAACTTGAGATTAAAAAGGCATTATTATGCCAGTTATTATAGTTTATTCCAAAATGCATAGCACTTCATTTACTGGAGAGTCAAATGCTAACCGGTCAAATACTAAAAGGTCAAAGATACAATAGAAGTAATTACTTTCACTTGCACAAGTGCTAGTGAAAGTCTGAAGGGAATGGCTGCACCTCATTCTCTAGCTGCACGGTGTTGCAGGGCCGTGGCTATATATCTGAAATGAAGCATTGCCAGATATTTTACACAGTAAGGTCTTATACTGCCTGGTAAGTTATTAAGGAAAGCTCATAAACTTCTTACGTGAAAGATATATTGAGCAGTCCATCTTTCATATAGAGTGTGTAAGATTGAAATGCCAGCATGCATCCTGATCCCTGATCTCTGGACAGGCTATTAATTATATTATAATACAGATAATATTTTCCCCACATGGTCCACAGGGCCAATATTTGAATAGCATATGAAATTATATAAAGCTTTATAAAATTATGCCCAAGAAAAGGCAGCTCTTTCTCGAATGCAAATTTCATAAAGAAACAAAAACAGATTTAATCTTGGAAGTTTTAATCAAATCGTTGGAACGTCCTTAACCAGCCTTCCTTACTTGTCAAAATACAGTCCTTCTTTATTATTCTTGGAGAATAAAGTACTTCATTCCTGTGGTTCCTAATTGTCTCTTTCCAAACTTCAAAAGAAAATTAAACCTTGTTCACATCACTTGAGAAATATAAAATGTAGGCTAGATTAACTAATAAATATTAATGCTATTAAAAAACAAACAGCAACAGAAGTAAAACACTCATTTAGACTGTGCACCATTTAAATGCCATTTTAAATATGTGTGCTTTAATACATTGCAAAAAAGGCATTCACCTGTGAAATGTATTGAATTATCTTCAGATGAAAATCAGGCATTTTTTTCAAGTGCTCTGACATATTATTTTGTAAGAACTTGGATTCCCTAATTCCAGTATTAGCTATTATATTATCATAGTTTATGCAAGTTTACAATCCAAATGTGTGCAACTCTGAATAAGAATTCCAGTGTTCTCTATGGTCAGTGAGAAATATTAATAAACAGAACATGAGGACAGTGCCATTAATATATTAGTACCTTTTGGCAGTTTCATCGACATTACTTCCAATATTATATAATAAAATCACTTCTGTTCCTTCAGTCAAGACAAATCGTATGTGGTTCTGTCAATCTGGAGATGTTTTATTTTATGCACTTTTATTGTTTTTATTCAGATGATAAATTCATTCATCCATACAAACAATATTCACTTTATAGGCAATGAAAAAAAATACTGTTCCTTATCTTATGGAGCTTATATTTGGGTGAAAATTAGAAACAGTGAACAAATAAACAAGGTGCATAATAATTACATATCATGAAAGATCTTTTTAAGGTAAGTGGATAGAGAAATTCAACTGGACAACAGGTGTCTCTTGGCAGAGAGACATGGAAGATATCTCTGCTGATATTTGAGCAGAAAATTTAAAAAGAAAGTGAGTGGATTCATACAATACACTAGACTATTTCAGGCAGAGGAAGGGACAAAAGCAATTGTACAAGGCAAAAAGAACATGGGCTCATCAAAGAAGAGCAAGCAAATCAGTATGGCTGGAGAGTGAATGAAAGAAGAAGAAAAGGAACTTAAATATGGGATAAACAATGGGCCAGATTTTCTATGATGCTATAGACCATGTTAAGGAATTTGAATGCTATTCTGAATAAAGCACAACTGGAAATTTCTGAACAATACATAATTCTCCAATTTTTGGAATATGAGGAAAAAGTGACTATACAATAGAAAATGGGGAATCAGGATGTTTATTTATTACTCACAAATATACTATTCTCACATCTCTATAAAAGATAAAATTAGTTGTACCAATTTCTTACCAGACATTACATGACTAAATTAAAGGTAGTATAGTAGAGATTCCAATTCACTAGTGTAGGGTCTCATTTTTACCATTCAATAATTATGTGACTTTGGATGATTTAACTTTCCTAAGGCTGAATTCCTACATTTATAAAAAGACAATGGTAATAGTGTCTAAAATGCAGGATTGTTATAAGATTTAAATGGAATAATTTCAAAGTATTAAATCTAGTGCTTGACTCTCACTAAGGGCTCAACAATAGTGACTATTATTATTCACATATTCACACTCTCCCTATAATCAATTAAATGTTAGGAATATGTAATTAATTTGACACACACATACACACACACACACACACACAAAAGAATGAATTTGACAAATTTATTCAAAAAAGTGAATGAAATGAATTTGACAAAAAATATCAAGTTCAATCTTATTTAAAAAACTCTGTTCAGATATAGATATACACACAAAAATATATATGTATAACAGATTTCTAGAATAGGAAAGATTATTATTTATTTATATCAAATAAGCATTGTAGTTCCCCATGCCCCAATTTTCTCTAAGTGAAGTGATGAGATGCAGATATGTCACCACACATGCACAGGATTTTGTAAAAGTCAAGCAACTTTTAAAAGATTAATACGAGTAGTTAAATAGAAGAGGGAAACTGTCCATTCTTTTCTTTTGAGAAAGAGAGAGAAAACTTTTACTTTCTAGTATAAACCAATTTAGCTTAAGAAGGGTCCTAGGTTATTAACTTTGGAAAGATGAGACTAGTTCTCTAATTTTACATCCTTAGGAATTGCCACATGGTTTCAGGTCTCATATCTACTATACTCATATATCATATATTACACATAATATAGATACATTACAAATAATATATATGCATCATGTGTAGTATTTATTACATATAACATGCACTATATATTCAGCTTCAGAGTGGTGAATCTCTATGGGGATCTCGTAGAATATTCAGTCATAGTCTAGCTTCTAAGCCATTTCTCTCAGCCCAGGTTCCAAGTTTCAGTAAAATTTGTTCAGGAAAAAAAAACAGCCCTAACTGAGCAGAAACATACAAATATTTCTCATACAGTCCACAATATATTAATTCACTATGGATACTCTCATAAGTCTATGAAGAAATAACCTAGGTGTTTCAGTAAGATTCAATTCTTGCAATAAAAAGTGAATATTATAAATTACTAGCATTAAATGATAAAATGTATAGATTACTTTTATTTTATCTTTCATTCATATCTTCATTTTCTACAATGTTTACATGTTATAAATTATGAAATTAATATATATGTATATGTACGTACATATATATATATATATATATATATATATATATATATATATATATGTTTCTGGGTTTGCATAATATATTTTCTCTAATTTTTCCTGGAACCAAAGAAAAAATAGTTTGTAAACTCAATGGCTAAAATGTCTATGGATTTCAATAATTCATGCATTTTCTATATAAAAATAGGAAACTTTCAGCATTTTCACTAAAAATGTTAGCCTTGTTATATATAGGTTAATATTTTTATGCACACCCCTCTATGCAATATTCTCAAGTTGAGTAGTAAATAACTCTCATTCAGGCTTAAAACAGCAGAATCGGTGATCACCAACCACATGAAGATTCTCTGTATTAAAAGGCTGACATTGTATGCTACAGTCCATACAGTTTTCAAGGGACTAGGAAAGGAACAACCTTTTATCACCTTGGAGTCTAAAACTGAACACTTGTTTCAGAGACTTTTAAAAATTAATTTATATTTAGGCTTTTCCTATACTCCCTCTTGGGGTTTATTTCTATATAAAGAGATATTTCCAAATAATGTAGGATTTTCAAGTTTACATACATGTTTTCTTACCAAAACTCTTGTAGAATATGAGGAGTGATGTTTATCAATATTAGTCTGAAAGCACCCTTTTAAAGTATCATTTGATCCAGCCATGTACCAAGCAGTGGGTGACAATATTTATAGCTTAAGTAATTATTCATTGTATGTGGCCGATTCCAGAGGTAATGAGGCATAGTTATTGTCTATGGCCTTAGTGCACAAAGCTCTCTATATAACTTCACACTTCATTGAAGATATTATGTAAACGGTAAATCCAGCCCCTCTTCTGTAAAAACAATCCATCAGTTGCCCTTGCTTGGAAGCAGCTTTCACAATTTCTCTCACTGATTTTTTAAAAATTGAGATTACCTTGTAAATATGTTAGTTTTTGCTGTAAATTGTGGGACTTCATCCCAAAGCATTTAGGCAGAAGACTCCAGATATAATCCCAAGCCTAGACATAGACCCTAAAATGAGCAGAGACAGCTCTAAATTTGTTTTAAGTAGAGATGATACATGCTTCACCATCATTCTTACAGATTAATAGCAGAGCAATTTTAATTTCTTGTTTTTTGACCCTTACAAATATGCTTTTGAAATCATTCAGAAAACCCTCTGTGGTAAGGAACTTGTGATGCTATACTGTAGCTGTCAGATGACCAATTGCATGGAAAATTGAAATAGATGGGAAAAAGTTGTCCACTGAATGACTTTGCACCAGAGTGTGGTAATCACCTTGGTAATATTTGGCTAATGCCTTTCTTTTCTCCATTACCTTCCATCAACTTCCATAATGCTTCACTTCCTTTACAGGACTCGGGGTGGCTCTCACTCCTCCCTGTACTCATTTCATTTGGTACCAGTCCATTTCACACCATTCCAACACTTTGTTCTCATCAGTTTATGCTCACTATCTTTTCAAATACCTTTTATTATAAGTGAGCTATGCCATTACTTCATTTCCTCATTCATGTATTTAAAACATCCTCAAAATTCATGCACAAGGAAAGAGTGTATAACAAAAGAGATCTTAAAATGGGTAGAGAATTAGAAATACCCATTAAAATAACAGATCAAATCAAAGGTAGAAATCAAAGAAACAAAATCTACTATCCCTACTTAAAGTTAATACTTCAAAATTAGATTATAGTAGAGAGTAGATGGCATCCTACTCATCCGTTAGACCCGAATTTAGACTACTCGGTTAATCTCTATATTCAAAAAAAGACTTGATAGCATAATTCCAATCTGTAGTCCAAATCTTGAAATATACAATATCTTCTATTGCTAAAAGAGAGCCTGGAAGTTCATGTTAAATTTATGTTATCAACAAATAAGTCTTATTCACTACATTGAATAATTGATCAAGCATCTAATGATTACCTAAATGTGTCAGAGATATATGTTTGGTTTGGAATACAAAAATGAACAAAACATAGTGCTCATCACTTTAAGTGTCACCGTCTACAGTTGGATTAAATTATGTTAGAAATATGTCACATCTGTATTTACTTGTTTTATCTGATTGTTAAATGTAATACTTCTTCATTTCCTTAACCAGGTTTATAAACTTCAAGAGTAATTCTTTTAGATATCCTAGATGGAGGAGTAGATAAACAATATACCTGCATCCTTCCATGAACACATTAAAATTAAGATTAATTCATAGAACAATTAACCTGAAGAACCATCCAAAGTCTAGCCAAAGAGAAGTCCTTTAATGAATAATATAGAGAAGAAGCCACATCGAGACTGGTAGGAGAGGAAGAGACACTGAACAGGCCCTGAACCTTCCTGTGGTGGTTGAGAATCAGGAGGGATATCTTGGTTGCAAAGATTCCCCCCAGAGGAGCAAGGGACCACAGCCAACCACACAAGGCTCCCCAGCCCAGAATACTGATGCTGGGAAGAGGAGCTCACACAACATACGGCTGTGAAAAACAATGGGGATTCCAAACATTCAGATGGGACAGAAGGCGGCATGAAACCCAGACATCCTCTTAAATGTCCCACACAGACTCTCTCACTTGCAGACAGTTACCTTGTGCTCCAGTGGAGGGGCAATGACTTGGGGGGCCCTGGAGACATACGGGGGCAAACTGAGGAGTGTGGCTCCTCAACATTTCCCTGGTGAGAGGTCCTTCTTCCTTGCAGCTGGCAGGCGGGCACCATCTTTCTTGTGTTGAGCCCACCCCCACAGGCCAAATCTGAATCTGATTGGTCTGGTGATCTCCACAGCTCCACCCTGCTGACTCAGCTGGGACTTCACCCCACCCAACTCAAGCACCACTGGAGGCACTTTTTCTGAAAGCAGCCAGCCCCGCCCACATTGCACTCTTTCATGTAAAATTATCAAGAGTCCTCAGGCTACATACAGGCAAGTGGCGACTGGCCTCGGTGTGCTCTGAGACTTTTGTTGAGTAGCTCCAGGCTCATCACTGGCACCAAACCAGAATCTACATTAACCTGGTAACCACAACTCTTCCCACTCCTATGACTCCCTGAGGCCCGGCCTCACCCAACTCATGTACCTCATGAGCCTTTATCAGTGGTTGCAAGTTAAGGGAGCCAGCAGGTGGCAGCAGGCTTCCAGGTGTGCTGCCTTTTTGCAGAGTTACCCCAGGCTTGGTACAGGTGGAAGCCATCCTTGATTCACAGCATGGCCTCTCCCACGCACCTTCAGGTTTTCAATAATTTCAATAAACTGTTGGTGAAAAGTTCAGGTCATCTAACTTTTTCAAGCAGCCTTTACAGCACTTACAAAGAGTAAACTTGGTTAACTGTCAAGTTGGTATAAATTAATAATGAATAATCTCTCTGATATCAAAAAAGGTTAGCAACATCATTGCAACAAAGTTTGCAAACATAATTGTCAGACCTGGTATAGTTAATAATATTAGGATAGCATAGTACGTTGTCAAATGGTTGCTGGATTTATCACGGTGATCATTTATTTAGCTATATAAATGTTGAATAACTATGGTAGACCCTGAAACTAATGTAATATTGTATGTTAGCTGTATTTTTAATTAAAATTTTTTGAAAAACAGTAATTCTTTTAAATTATATATGTTACTAGTACTATGACACACTTCCACTTCTTCCAACTGCCAAAACAACATATAAGGACAGAGACATCTACAGGAGATTTAGTTGGAAAACATAATGCCAGTGAAAATGGTAGAAGTACACGATGAGATTTTCTAAATTCTCCAGAATTAAGACGTATTTTCCAATTTTACCTAGCTTAGTTGTTTCTTCATTTGGCAATAATTTCTCAATATCTCCTGAAAGGACTCTATTCTGCCCTCTCGCCTCCTCATAGCCATAATTTGCTAATATTCCTGAGGGGCCAGGATCCCAGTGGCAGGCACCCCCATCACAAACTAAATCCAAAGTTAACACAGAGAAGGAAATAATACACATTAGAGCAGAAATAAATAAAATAGAGACTAGAAAGATAATAGCAAGTATCAATAAAACTAAGTGTTGGTTCTTTAAAAATGTGAACACAATTGAAAAACTCTTAGCTAGACTAACCAAGAAATAAAGAGGAGTAAAATGAACAAAATTAAAAATGAAAGGGGAGACATTGCCACTGGCACCAGAGAAATACAAAAGGTTATAAGAGGCTACTCTGAACAATTATACAACAACAAATTGGATAACTTAGAAGGAAAGGATAAAGTCCTATAAACATATGATCTACCAAGACTACATTATGAACAAGTAGAAAACCTGACTATCCAATAATGAATAAAAAGATTGAAACAGCTAATCAAAAGTCTTTAAAGAAAGAAAACCCCAGGACCAGATGGTTTCACTGGTGGATTCTATCTAACATTTAAATAATTATAGCTAATTAACATTTCCCAAACGCCTTCAAAAACTTGAAGAGGATAGTATACTCCCAAACTAGTTTTATGAGGCCAGCATTAACATGACACCAAAGCCAGAAAATGGCACTACAAGGAAACTATAAGACACTATCCCTGGTGAAAATAGATGCAAAGATCCTGCACGAAATACTAGCAAACCAAATTCAACAGCACATTGAAAAGGTTACACATCAAGATTAAGTGAGCTCCCCAAAAGGGCATTGGTCCATCTGGCCCCCTAAGAAATGCTTACAACGTTATTGATTGTATTCCT